>NC_058410.1:112122832-112258325 GCF_002201575.2 Neomonachus schauinslandi
GTCTCCCCTCAGACTGGGGCTCCCTGAGGGCAGGGCTGTGTCTCCCCCCTCAGACTGGAGCTCCTGAGGGCAGGGCTGTGTCTCCCCCCTCAGACTGGAGCTCCCTGAGGGCAGGGCTGTGTCTCCCCCTCAGACTGGGGCTCCTTGAGGGCAGGGCTGTGTCTCCCCTCAGACTGGGGCTTCCTGGGGCAGGGCTGGGTCTCCCCTCGGACTGGGGCTCCCTGAGGGCAGGGCTGTGTCTCCCCCCTCAGACTGGGGCTCCCTGAGTCAGGGTTATGTCCCCCCACCCCCAGTCTGGGACTCCCTGAGGGCAG
This sequence comes from Neomonachus schauinslandi, assembly GCF_002201575.2. Lineage (NCBI taxonomy): Eukaryota > Metazoa > Chordata > Mammalia > Carnivora > Phocidae > Neomonachus > Neomonachus schauinslandi. The sequence continues at coordinate 112,123,147 of NC_058410.1, forward strand.
GGCTGTGTCTTTACTTGTATGTCTTCAGCAGAATACCCAGTATGATGAAGGCACAATGCCTGGCTCAATACATATTTGTTGAATTAATAAATAGCCAGGAGAACCCAACTTTTTCAGCGCATTCACCTCCTTCCCAGACCTACCCAGTGGGGAAGCAAAGCTGGGTAAATCAGTATTCTTTACACCCACTCAGAGTGGAAAGACCATGTGTTTTCCAAGCTGGTGTTAAAACCAAACTACTTTTGATCCAATGAACCATCAGCTCAAAAAAGTTAAACAAAACCCCCCCTGTTCCAACAGTAGTGTGGACAAAGGGAGCTCGGGACAGCTGAGGTAACCCTCGCTGGGGAAAGGGTGTCATGCAGATAACAGGCCACAGACACAGCTCATAAGACTTTGGAGTCTGATCGAGGAGCCATCTCAGAGCCAGGCTAGGCACATCTGCTGACTGTGAAAATGAGAATCTGGAGCCCAGAGAGGGAAGATCCCCCAGTGAGGCATGGCACATTTGTGGAAAGGTGGCCAGACAGGGGGAAGGGACTCCTGTCTCTTTTGAATCCCCACCGCCATCATTCTGGGACTGGCATCTTCTTTTTTTTTTTTTTTTTAAGATTTTATTTATTTATTTATTTGAGAGAGAGAATGAGAGAGAGAGAGAGGAGAGGGGGGAGGGTCAGAGGGAGAAGTAGACTCCCTGCTGAGCAGGGAGCCTGACGTGGGACTCGATCCTGGGACTCCAGGATCATGACCTGAGCCGAAGGCAGTCGCTTAACCAACTGAGCCACCCAGGCGCCCCTGGGACTGGTATTTTCAATAACTAATTGTTAAGCTGGTCAGCGAATGTCTCTTTGGCTCTGTCTTCACATCTGTAAAATGAAGGAGGTGCCTTAACTCACAGGGACATTTTAAGGACCAAGCAGGGTAGTGGGCGTGGGATTCCTTGGAGAGGTCCAATGTGAGGGTACCCTTGGTGGCTGTAAAACAATTTACAAGAGGACCCATTTAAATTGGACTTTCAAAAGTGATTGTCTCGGGGCGCCTGGGTGGCTCAGTCGTTGGGCGTCTGCCTTCAGCTCAGGTCATGATCCCAGGGTCCTGGGATCGAGCCCCGCATCGGGCTCCCTGCTCCGCGGGAAGCCTGCTTCTCCCTGTCCCACTCCCCCTGCTTGTGTTCCCTCTCTCGCTGTGTCTCTCTCTGTCAAACAAATAAATAAAATCTTTAAAAAAAAAAAAAAAAAAATAAAAAAAAAAAAAAAGTGATTGTCTCCCTCTCTCACAACCTAGCCCCATCATTTTTTAGGTGCCAGTTCATACGATAAGCATTTATTGGGCACCCACTAAGTGCCTGGCACTGTGCCAGGTGCTAGGGATACTGTGGCAGCCCCTTCAATCGGTTCCTTATACAGAGCCAGAGTGAGCCTGCTAAATGAAAGTCAGATCCTCTCCCTCTTCCGATCAAAACCCTGCCATAGGGCGCCTGGGTGGCTCAGTCGTTGGGCGTCTGCCTTCGGCTCAGGTCATGATCCCAGGGTCCTGGGATCGAGTCCCACATCGGGCTCCTTGCTTGGCGGGAAGCCTGCTTCTCCCTCTCCCACTCCCCCTGCTTGTGTTCCTGCTCTCGCTATGTCTCTCTCTCTGTCAAATAAATAAATAAAAAATCTTTGAAAAAAAAAAAAAAAAAAAACAAAACAAAACCCTGCCATAGTTCCCATTTACTTGGGGTGAAACCCAACCTCCTGCATTGACCCCAAGGCCCAAAGGACCTGCCCCCTGAACCTCTCCGATCTCAGCTCCTACTGCTCTGCCGTCACCTGCTCAGCTGCACCAAATGCTCCTCACCAGAGGGCCTTTGCACCTGCTGCCCCATCTCCCTGCAGTGTTCTCCCCGCAGAGATTGGCACAGGTGGATCCCTCTCTTCCTTAAGGGCATGACTCCAATGTCAATGGAATCTTGTCCAGACACCCTGTCATTCCTACTCCTCTTCTAGCTGTAGCATTGTCCTTACTGTCTAAATACTATCTATTTTCCTTATTTACATAGTCCGTTGTCTGTCTCTTCACTAGAATATAAGCTCCCTGAGGGCAGAGGTTCTTGTCAGTTTTCACATTGAATCTGCGGTGCCTTGAGTGGACCCTGGCACATAGTAGGAGATGCTTGCTACGTGAACGAATGGTGAACAGACGGAGTCTCCGCTCTCAGGAAGCCTGCATTCCAGAGCAGAGGGTCTGCAGGCAGTTTGGAAGGAAGACGGAGTGGGGGGAGCTACAGAACCTGGGTGTCACAAGTCTCGGGGGCCCCTCCTCTCCAAGGCTTCACTGCGGGATTGCACTGTCACCAGTCTGGAGCACACGTTTTATAACAGGAGTTAACTGCTTACTAATTAGCTGCTGGAACCATTAATTGGCCATTTGTTAGAGCCTGAATTAATAAACTGGTCTTTCAGTGGGGTCATAACTCTCCTCGGCCTTCACCCCCTCCCACCCCAGCCAGCCTTCACCCCCCCAACCAGAAAGTGTCTTGCCCTGAGATTGAATCGATGCCTGCCACTGTACGATTTTCAGAGACAATTTCCCTAGCAAGCCACGACACCATTCCCACAGAATTCTTCTAGCTCTCTCTCCCTCTCTTCTCTTCTCCCAGGCTCTGAGTTCCTTTGGGCAGGAGATGGGGGAGCTTTCTTATAAGGAGCTCTCACAACAAAAGCCCTGAGCTGCCCTGCCTGGCCAAGATCTGGCATTCCTGGTTCCCTGGCGTGGCACACACCCCCTCAACCAGCAGCTAGTTCCTGAAACCTCCTGGAGCCCAAGGGCTGGGTTTTCTCTGGGGCAAAAGAATCTTAGTATCTTGGATGGAAGCCAGGAGTTGGCAGTCAGGTGCTGACTACCGAACCTCCAGGCAGCCCAACCTCAGTCGGCCTCAGGTCCAGGGGTCTAGAGCTCATGTGCTGTCCACCCACCGCCAACAGTCCATTTTGGGGCCCTGTGAATTGTTCTCTGTGTGTGAAAAGTCTAGGAAACACTTCTTGTGAAAACATTTTAGACACCTAGGTCCTTACGTTTCTTCAGTATAGAACAGTGGGAAAGAACAAGGTCAAGGAGCCAAGCTACCTAGGTCAAAGCCATTTAGCAGGTATGTGAGTCACTAAATCGTTCTATGTTATTCTATGAGAATAACAATCCTATCTCCCATAGTTGTTATGAGGATTAAATAGTTATCCACATGAAGGGCTTAGAACAGTACCTGGCCTGGGGTATCAGCTGTTATTATTACTTACATCTAACAACCACTCTGTAGATAGGGATCCTACTCACATTACAGTTGGGGAAACTGAGGCCTAGAGAGGTAACGACTGGAACGTAGGACTGATGGCTCCCAAGTCTAGTGCTTTTTTCCTTCTCCCTGGTTGCCTCCCCTTGTCAGACACAGGGCTGTGTCAGAGGCAGCAGGCCAGGCACACTTGGGGGAGGAGATGGCTGAATTTACATGCAACACAAACAGGCTGTCAAGGTTCTTACACTGCATACAATTAGCTGCAGAATATTCACAAGTGAATTCGCTACAGCAAATGTTCAATCCCAGCCCGGCTCCCCCCTCCTCCTGGTCTCTCCCTGACCATGAGTCTTCTCTCTCCTTCAAGCCAGTGTACATGCTCAAGAGTACATCAGCTGAGTCAGTGGGGTTCCGTCCCTCAGTAAAACACCCCAAAGCCAAAGAGGAGCAATTAACTGCTGTTTGGGGGGGCTGGACCGGCTGACTGGAAAATAGGAAGGTAGTCTCCTCTGGCTTGGACACATGGTCATTCAGTTCAGAATGTGCAAAGCCAAGAAGAGTAGGAATCATTGTGATCACTCCCTGAGAGCTTCCTGGAGGTGGTGAGGGTTTCTAGGAATTTTTGAACAGTAGGAAGATGACAATAAAAGAAAATAGTCATCACCACACCCTCAAGTGGTGCCACTTCCTTTTTAGAATGGGTGGGGGAGGTAGGTGGGAAGAGGCCTGATAGCTCTGTAGCCCGGTGGAACAGAAAATGGATTTTTCTCTTGGGGGTATCCTAGGTCTGTGGTATCTGGCCTATGAGGGGCATCACTCATCCATTCATTTAACAAATCTGCAGCTAGCATCTGTTGGGTGCCCAGCACTAAATCAGATCGCCTTATTCAGCCTTGGATCCACAGGAAAGGAAGGAGAGAGAAAGGGGGGAGGGGAAGGAAGAAGGAGCAATCAATTGGAGGTGGGCTGGAGAATAAGGTTCTTTAGATGTTTTGGGACTTCCCAGAATGGACAGAAAGGGAACCGAGAAGGTGTCAGTGGATGGCACATCCCCCTACCGCGGCCTGGCATTTCTCCCAACACCTCCCACTGCTGCCCGGCACGTTCTCCTGTGAGCAGTCAGTCCCTCGAGGGTCAGGGGAGGAGAGACCTAGCAGGAAATGGGCCTGGGATGGGGTGGGGTTTATTATTATTATTATTATTTTATTTTATTTATTTTTTAAATTTATGTTTTAATTTTACATATTGAAAAATGAAACCTTTTTTGGTGTAAGTTCTTTGAGTTTTGGCAAACGCATAGAGTCGCGGAACCACCATCACAGCCAAGATACCGAACAGTTCCGGGGAGTGGGGGAAGGAGGGTTAATAATCTCCCCGCTTGTTAGCTGCTGCGGTCGTCCGCGATCCCACCGGCCGCCCTAATACAGTCTTGCGCACCAGCCGAGATAAATAACGGCGACAGGTGGAGCAGGTGAGATTAGCAGGACCCGGGTGGGGGGACGCGATCAGAGGCGCAGGGGAGGCCGCCCACCTGGCTTCCCAGCCTACGGCTCCTCCCCGCTGGCGTTTGGGAGGAGCGCTCTCCCCACCCCTGCTCCGGGAGCCTGGGTGAGGTAGCGGAGTTCCGGAGTGCCGGACCCCCGCAGCTGGAGCGGGCCGCGGGGCTTGGCTACCGGAAGAAAGTGCGCCCCTGGGGCGCTTGGGGGCGCCTGAGGTCCTAAGGAGAGGCAGGATGGGGGGAGAGACAGGGGCGAGCCGGGGAGAGTGTGGGTGGCCTAGGGGAGCTCCGGCAGCGGGGTCCTGCGGACAAACCTGTTGGCAACCTGTGGGCCGAGGCAAGGGCAGGAGCTCCAAGCGCGCGCTCTCCGCCCCCGGCTCCGCCAGCTGCGGTGCCGGTGGCCCCCACGCCCTACGCAGGGAGAGGCCGCGGCTGCCTGGAAAGGGGCGGGGGCTCGGCCGGGGGCGGAGGGACTCCGGGGCCGCGCAGACAGCCCTGCAGACAGCTGGCGGCCGGCTCGCGCGCCTGCAGGACCCCAAAAGAGGCGGGCCCGTGGCCTTTCCCTCCGAACCCCGCTTTAGTTCCGACCACCAAAAGTGCAAAACATATACTAAGTGTGCACTGCCCCGCAGGCTTCGGTCCCCGGGGCGAACGGCCGTGCTTGCCCCGCGAGCATACTGGAATCGGTGCACCCGGCTCGGCAGCCAGTCTGGGTGTGCAAGGGCGGGCGAAGAGCGCGCGTGCGAGCGCGCGGCTGCAGAGCCCGCGCCGAAACCCACGTCCCTCCGCCACTGTCCTCGGGATAGATGGATCCATTTCTGCTTTCTGACATTTTCCGGGGGGGGGGGGGGGGGGGGCGGAGAGAGGAGAGAACGGGGAGGGGCAGAGAGAGAGAGAAGAAAGCAGGCAGTCTGCTTCCCCCAGCCCTGTTTTGTTTTCTCTAATTGGTCCTGGGGGAGGCGAGGAAATTGGACAGAGGCTGGGCCGGGCGAGCTGGGCTGCCTTTAATTGGCTCCTTTTTTTAACTGGAGGGGAATCAAACAGGAGAGCGAGCGACAAAGGGTGGGAGAGCGAGAGACCGAACGAGGAGACGCGAGGAGGAGGGAGGAGGGAGGAGGGAGGAGGGAGGGAGGGAGGCGGGGGGAGCGCGGAATGAAAAGCTCCGAGGGGGGAAAAAGCAGCACAGCGAAGCCCAAGTTGCCGAGCGAACGGAGCGCTCACGCGGCCCCGAGCCCAGCGGCCGCTGCGCCCGGGAGCCCGGCCCGGCCCCGCCCGCTCGGGGCCCCCGCCAGCCGAGGCCGCCGGGCGGGGGTGGGGACGACCAACTTGGGGCGCGGCGCAGCCCCGCTCTCCGGAGAGCATCGAGCGCGGGAGCGCCACGGCCGCGGCCAGACCGCGGGAGCGAAGCGCGGCGAGCGGAGGCGGCGAGCGGCGCCCGCGCCGCAGCCCCGGCCTCGCCGAGAGCGCGAATATTTTTCAAACGACTCAAACTTTCCTCCTTTCCCCGCTTTCTGGGGTCTCTCTTGGCTGGAATTGCTCCCCTGATTCCCGCGGGGGCGCCGGGGCGCGATTCCTCCCCGGGGTTCCTCGGTGGCTCCGTTAACTTCGCGGACCTGGGGACCCGTGGCTCTCGCCCCTCGGCCGAACCCAGCCAGCGCTGCTCCCCCGCTCAGGAGGGCCGGGGGCCGGGGCTCCTTCGCCTCCGGGAGGGCGCCCAACCCGGCCCGCTTGGGTCGGGCTACTGAGACCCCAGCACCCGCCGCAGGACTGGTGACAGCGGATTAACCCTGAGCGAAGTCTGGGCCTTCCCGTCCCCGCTCCGCGGAGAGGCGTCCCCTGGGCGGGGAAACGACAAGTTTGTCAGTCGTCGGTGGCCTGTTGGGTCGAAGCGCCCCCGCCGCCGCAGAGGGGTCCCTGGCGCCCAGCACACGGAGCAGACAGCCCTGGGGACCCCGGGCGCATCGGCGGCCGGGCTCCTCGGGCCGGGGCGCTGGCTGCTGCGCCGGGCGCGCCAAGGCACCCGGGGCCGGGCCAGCGCCCCCTGCGTCCCCACGCGGGCAGCGGCCCCGCCAGAGGAGAAACCCGGGTCGCCGCCGCCGCCGCCACCGCCGCCTCCTCAGTCTCCTGGTCTCCGTCGCCGCCGCCGCCCCCTCCGTCGCCTCTCGGGGGAGGGGGGGGGACGCAGGGGGCATCGCGGGGCCCCGGCGGATGCGCCCCCCCGCCACCTCTCGGGCTGCGCCGCCTCGCGGGGATGAAGCACCGGCCGTGAAGATGGAGGTGACCTGCCTTCTACTTCTGGCGCTGATCCCCTTCCACTGCCGGGGACAAGGAGTCTACGGTAAGAGCCCGCGTCCCGCTCCATGCTGGCTTAGCACCGCGCGGAAACTTTGCAAGAGGCGCAAAGTGCGCGCTGCCGGGGTTTGGTGGGGACCCCGGCTCGGACTCTGGAGTGGATGCCCGGGTCCCCGCCCTTCTCAGGGCGCGAGGAGATCGAGCTAGCTGTTTCGGAGCACGGAGACGGGTCGTAGGGTCTAGCGTGAAGCCGGGGATGCCAGGGGGAGGGACCCACTTCCTCAAACCTTGCCAGGGGTAGGAGTGACTCGGAACCCTTGAGAACACCCAGTCGGCTCGGGAGACCCCGACAGACACCAAACCTGGGCCTGGGGCAGCGACTTGCACGGAAACCTGGTCCTACCCTGGCTCGGCGGGAGTAGAAGCCGAGCGATGCACGATCCGGAGTTGCGCGTGGCTGGCGGGTGAGCTGGCTGCCGGCACCACGGCCCGGCGGCGGGCTCGCCTTCCCGGCTCTCGCTGCGGCTTCGCTTCTTTTTACTCGCTTCCTGACGGCCAGAGCGAATGCCAGCATCCCCCGGATTGGGTGCCTAAAACCCCGGCATCCGTTTTCGAACCTAGCCTGAGCCAGTTCCTCCTGTCCCCGGTTCTCAGCTACAAAATCCCAGCTCCACCTTCCTTCTCCCTGAGCGCACACACGGACACACTCAGCCACCGTCCCCAGAAAACGCGAACACTGCACGCACCCATCGGGCTACGTGTTCAAACTCTGCCTCCTGCCACGCAGCTCTGCTCCTGCGTCCCTACGCCGTGTTCTCCGGCGCTCAGGGGACTCTGGCTGGGTGTCCCTTCTCCAGACTCTCCAGAGGGTGTTCCCCGGGGAAAGGTCCCGAGAGCAGGCATCATCTGTGCACGATCGTCCAGAGCTCCCCCCTCTCAGGGACCCTCCCTCTGAGTTCTAGCAGGCTTCTGTACCCTGACCTTAGAGCGCGAAAAAGTCCGTCTCGGGGCCCAGTGGTCCTTACTTTGCCTTCTCCTGACTGCAGGGTGGTCTGTGTGGGTCACTTTGTAATCGTGTGTAGCTGGGGTGGGGAGAGGTCCCTGTCCCTCTTTCCCTGGGCCCAGGGTCTGATTGTTCATCTTTAGATCAGAGGAGAGTTTGACTCGTTCTGTGGGTGCGGAGGCAGAGGTATTGTCCCTCAGCTGCCCCCCCCCCCCCCCCTGGCGCTGGGCATACACCTGCCAGCCTCAAGTGCAGATGCTAAATGCTCCCTTCTGGGGGCGGCTGGCCTTGCTGTGCCTCCCAAGAGGCAGGGTGTCCTGAGGGGTGTCTGGGAGGTGACATGCTCCCCGCCCTACACAGTTAGCTGGCTTTGGCTTAATTCCCTGGGGAGGCGGGCCCAGGCATCTGGCCAAACTCTACTTCTTAATTAGTTTGTGTGTCTCTTACTGCCTGGCCCTTTACAGAGGCCAGAAGAGGGAAGGGGGAGGAGGAGCGCAGCGGAGACTGAGGAGGGAGGGGGCTTGTAGGGAGGAGGCCACTGACCTGGCCCCAGAGGCCTCCCTAGGGCAGAGGAAGATACCGGGGGTTTAGGGGGCGGGAGTCCTCTTTCCTCTTTCCCCCAAGGTTTCCTCGTAGCCTCACTGCCTCAAGAGCTGGCCTAAGGAGGGATGTCACTGAGGTCTTTGCCGCCTGCTCCCCACACCTCAGGGGCTCTGAGAGTGACAGAGACCTCGCACTATTCCCTGCTGTCTGTCCTCTACCCTGCTCCTCCCTCCAAATGTCCTTGGGAGATCTGGCCAACCTGTTTCCTGGCCATCCCTCTCCTCTATCCCCTCCAGCATTTCCAGCCTTCTCCAGGGCTACACAGGGCCCTTGTTGAGGAAGGTCCTCTGAGCCTAGCCTGGAAGCCCCAGCAATGAGGGCAGTGGGGGTGGGGTGAGGGAGATAGGGGTGGTGTCTGCGGGCTCTGATTTCAGAGGACTTGGGGCCAGGATTTAGCCATTGGCTTATCTGCCCCCTATTTTCTGTAGTTTCTCCTCCCTCGTGTGCCTGGGTCTCCCTTTTCGTTGCTCTCCATTTGGAGCAAATCAAGGTGAGCTGGGTGTACTGGGGCCAGCCCCGGGCCCTGGGGTGACAGCGCCTTTGGGGTGTTGGCTCCAAAGAAGCCTGGGGCCTCAGAAGAATTGCAGAGTGGAGTGTCTTCGTTGAGGTTGATGGAGAGAAGTGACAATCTAGTAGGAGAAGGAGGACGGCAAGAGGCTGCTGAGTTCTTTGTGATGCTAGAAGCTTTGGCCAGAGACAGCAGAAGGGGGAACAATTGTAGGACTGTAGTCCTTCTGCCCTCCCAGTTTCTCTCTCCGTCCAAAGCAGATAAAGCAGCTCGAGAAAGAGTAGAGTGTAGGGGTGAGGGATGGTCACTTGTGTCCATCATTGTATCCTGGCATCCAACGTGGTACCGGGCACACAGCAGAAGCTGGGCAAACATTTGTTGTAGGAATGAAGGGCCATGGTTGGTGGGGGGAGGTTGAGGAAATGTTTTTTGAAATTCTTTTCCTCCAATAAGTCAGTCTAGGATGTTTTCCAGCAGGGTAGTGGGGCATACTCTGAGGGTCTCTGTTTAGGGAGAGTCACAGAGCCCTAGGCTGGCAGCCTAGGGGACCTCAGGGAGAACAGAGAAGAGGCTTAAAGCCCAGGCACAAAAGAAAACAGTGTGTCCTGGGGAGGGAACTCCAGCCCCTTCCCCTCTATCCCAGGCCTGTGTGGCTGAAGGAGGGGCAGATTAACATGGAAGCTAAATTGAGGAGAGGGAGGAAGAACAGGAGGACATGGAGGGCAAAGCTGGCAGGATCTAGCCTGGGCTGTGGGTCTCTGTTGAGGCTGGTGGGAGGCAAGTACTCAGAACCCTATACTCCGCTTCCCTCTGAGGGTCCTCTTGCCGGCACTGAGCTCTGCTGTCTGCAGTATGGCTGGGGAAGTGCGCGCTCAGTCTGGCCAGGTGGCCTCCCTTCTTCTTTGGGGCACAGATGCTATAGCAGCCGAGTACTGGACCAGATGGTCCATTTGGAGCTGATCCCCTCCTCCCTCCCTGCTTCCCAATCTCCTGGCCCAGTCTGTTGTGCTCCGTGGTGGATCCTGTAATTTGTTTTCTGGCTGGCAAGGGAGGTGGGCTGGCCCCAGAGTGATGGAGGAAGAGTCTCCCGCGTGTGGAGAGCATCAGAAAACACCCCCTCCTCCATCCCGGCTTCCTTTCCTCCCCTAGCTGCTGGACTTCCAGCCAGGGCAGGTCGGTGGGATTCCTCTCCCTTACAAAAACACAACAAACCCCTGGATTATTTAATATGCAGGAGTAGGAATTGACATTATCCTTAAGACAGGTTGTTTGCAACTTACTGGTGGAAGTCAAAATATTTCACCAAAGGTGTCATCAGAAACTACTATCCTATGCTAATTTTTGTGGGAACATGAAGACAGATGTTGAATAATTTGACAAGAGCAACATAGCTTACAGAATTATCACCAAGTCAGGTTTTTTTCCCCTCCACTGAGGGGTGCAGAGAAGGAATTTCAGGAAGTGTGTCTCCCAGTACCATCTTCTGGGTGTTGATCTGGGTGTGGGCACTCTGGGGAATTTTCACTAGAGTTTCTATCATGTGCCTTGAGACTGGCTGTCCGTATCTGACTCTCCCCCTGGAGAAGGCATGGCATCAGAAAATTCTGGTCCCCTAGGGCTAACAGAAGGCTTGGGGTTTTCTAAATGTCCTCAAGAAGGTTCAAACCTCTGTTCCTTCTTCCTCCCCAGTTACAGAAACAGCATGAGGGAGAGACGGGGCCTTGTTCCACCAAAGCCGGCTGGTTTGTTTGCCTTGCCAGCACTGTCTCCCTGCCCCGCCCCCCACATTTCCCCGCTGAAGTTGATGTTGGCCGGTGAGCCAGCCAAGGGCTCCCCAGGCCCAGCAGCAGGCTGGAGAGCCCCACTTTGGGTCAAGATCGGCATGATGTCCCATCCTACACTGCAGGCTGGGAATCTGTGTTTCCTGACTGGCTGGGGGCCCTGGTGAGGGGGTGGTTAGAGAGAACGTTATTAGCCAGGAAAGCACCCTTGAGGGGGTGTGCTGGGGCCACGCCAAGGGCCCACTTGTAATTGGCCAGGCTTGGCTGTGAGTTGCCGGGGCTGGGTGGCAAAGCCTCATTTAGAGCCTGGTATTAGCTCTGCTTTGCTAGAACAGGGAAGAACAGGTGGGGTGGGTGGGGGTGGGGGTTGCTCCGGAGGGAGAATAGAGGGAGCTAATCACGGCCGCCAAGGCCCGGCAAATGAATGATGCAGGAAATCAATATCTGGGGGCGGGAGTGGAAATCTGGGCAGTGGGAGCAACCCCAGCTTCTCCAGCCGCCCAGGAGGCATGGGTGGGCCTGGGAGGAGTGGGACAGGCCGAAGTATGGAGGACCCCTCTGGGCCACCTCCTCCCACCCCCCCCACGACTACTCTGCATCTCAGCCCCCCCCACCCTCGCCTGTCTGCCACCTGCCTTCCATCTCCATGTTGGATTAGGAGATGCCCCTGCAACACAGTGGGACTGGGAGAGCCTTGCCCTGCCCCCTACCTGCCTCTGGACACCTGAGCCTGACTTGGCCCCAGGTGCAGGGAGTGTGTATAGCAGCCTGGGGACGCTGCCCCCTGCTGTTGGCACTGCCACTCCAGATGTGGCCAGCAGGGGGAGGGCTTGGCCACCACATTGCCTTTCCTGGGCTTCCCTGGGCCTCAGGCTTCCTGGTGGGCTGAGAGTTAGTCCAATTCCTCAGCCTGGGGTCCATCGGGGCTCCCCAGGGCCGGCTGAAGCTCTGGGCCCCCTCCACCTCCTACGTACTCACCCCAGTGTCCCACGGCACTTGCCTGTGGCCAAAGCCACGCGTCCTGCCCCTAGTGCCACAGGAGAGCTCTGTGGTGGGGCTCAGCTCTGTGGGATCCTGCCCAGGTGGGGCTGTATACAGAGCAGGGACTGTTGCCCTTGCAGAGCTGCCTCTTTGTGAACCTGGGGCGTGGCCCCTGTTCTTCATCTTCCTCCCCTTCTCAGAAGACTCTGCTTTGCAGGCACGCAGCTGCCATGGCAGGAACTGGGTATGAAGGGGCCCAATTACGTTTCAGTGCTGATACAGGAGGCAAGAGCAATGCTTAACACAGAGGAATCCTTTTTAAACAATGAAATCTCTCTTTTCCCCAAGTCAATGAGTAACATGTAACAATCAGAGAATATATTAAATTATAAGGAGGAAAGTAAAACTCGACACCCCGCCATGCATTTGGTGAGGGTTCTTCCAGGCATCCTTTTGTGCAAAGAGGAATGAATCTTTCAAGGAGACTCATTGGTTTTAACAACAATCCCTTATAGGCGTGTAAGTGTCGTGTGCCTGCCTCACTGTTTCAATGCCTCTGCCCCCACTCAGTTGGGCTGGAGGACAGGCTGAAAAGGACTGGGCAGTTAGAGTTGGAACCGCTAAGGAACGATAATAACAACCGCTCACGTTTCCTGCAGAGGCTGAGATCACAAACGTGTATTGTCTTTAATCCTCACCACCGCCCCTTGAGTGAGTCATTGTCAGCCCCTTTTACCAAAAAGTAAACTGAGGGCTCAGGAAGATGAAGTCACTTGTCCGGGAGTGACAGAGCTGGGCTCCAACCCAGAGCTGATTACAGAGCCTGTGCTTGGGGGGAGTAGGCTGGAATCCTGGGTGTGGGAGAAGCTGCCAGGAAGTTCTCAAGCAGAGAAATGGGCTGACGTGAGCCATCTTTCAGGCCGCTGTGCAGCTGTGTGTTTTAAAGAGGATATGGCCAGGAGGACGGAGACTGGGCAGGAGGTCCTGGAGTTGTCCGGGGAAGCCATAGAGAGAACTTGATCCAGGGTGGTGGCTGGGAGGATGGACAGGAGGGAGTGGGTACAAGGACTGTGGTCACTGAACAAACACCTGAGTGAAGGCCCTGGATGGAACACTTGAGATATCTGGCGAGAGAAACATGCTCTTACTCTCGGAGACTGCATTCAAACCGAGGAGAGATAGGCAGTAAACAATGAACAAGTATGTAATGCATCGTATGACGATGGGTTCTATGAAAAAGGGTAAAGGAGCCAAGGGGACAAGGAGTGGTCGACTGCAGTTCACGTTCAAATACAGTGGCTGGAAGGCCTCCTTGTGTAGGTGCCACCTGACCAGAGATCTGAAGATGCGGAGGGAGGAGGCCCGGTGGATATTTGCAGGACGGATATTCCAGGCAGGAGATTAGCCAGTGCAAAGACTCTGGGGTAGAAGCGTGCCTGGCCCGTTTAGCAACAAGGAGGCGTCCAGTATGGCTGGAGCCCAGTGATCAATGGGGAGGGGCGTTGGGAGGTGGGTGTTAGAGGGTTAGTGGGCCAGGTTGTTAGCAGTCTTGAAGGCTATGTAAGGATGTTGGCTTGTATTCTGAGAGATGTGGGGAGCCATGGCGGGGGGGGGTTTGAGCAGGAGAGGGACATGAACTGACACTTTTTAAATAGAATTCCTCTGGCTGCCCTGTGGAGAATGGGCTGTAGGGGGTTGGGTATGGGGGAAGGGATCCACTTAGAGATTGTGGGAAAAGGCAAGAAATGAGACCATATGATCATTAGCTTCCACAAGTGCTTCAGGAAGAGTGTAGGCAAGAGTTGGGGCTGCCGATGGCTCTGAGGCTTGGCACACAATGGCGGTGAGGTACAGCAAGGGCCATGGAAGGCAGGCAGGCTTGGGGCAATGGAGTGACGGAGTTAAGAGCTGGGACTTCTGGGTAAGAAACCTGGTCCGAACCCCAGCTCTGCCCTGCACCAGCCACGAGAGCCTGAGAAGTTACCTCAGCTGTGGAAGGCATGGCTTTTCTGCTTGTCGGATAGAGACAGTCGAACCCATGGCGTGGGTTTGTGATAAGCAGGCAGTGAGACAGCCTGGGAGGCCCTGAGCCCCATGCTCGGCTCTCAGCCAGGCCTCAGTGCATGGTTTTCTTTTAACAACAATGCCAGTGCAGTTTTGAAGTTCATGGGATCCCCGTGTGGGATGTCTGGGAGAGATGTTGGCGGGGTAAATGGACAGAAGTGTTCACGCTCAGGAGAGAGATCATGGTGAGAGGCAGATTTGCACATCTGGATTTATGTGCACAGAACGATGTGGGTTGAAATCATGAATGGACTAAAACTGCCAGGGAGGAGAGAGTAGAGTGAGGGGCACTGGACTGAGACCAGCACCCTGGGGGTGGGAGGCATGAAAAGAGACAGAGTAGGTGGCATCAGGGAGGTGGGAGGAGACCCAAGAGGGGACAGGGACGAGGAGAAGCGAGGAGAAGGGACAGGGTCGGTGGGAGCTGAGGTGGAGGAGGAGACAGAGTAAGGGCCGTCTAGGGGCTGGGGGGTTGGCAGGGAGGCAGCTGCAGCTCTGAGCAGGGCTCCTCGAGATCCAAAAGGACTCCGCTGGGGCTTTTGTGAAAACGCAGATGCCGATTCAGTGGGTCTGGGGCTAGGCGGAGATTCTGCATTTCTAACACACTCTTGGGTGCTGCCCGGGCTGCTGGTCCGCGTTGCTCTTCGAATACCAAGGGCATGCAGGAGAGACGCTGGACTCAAATGGCCGACTTGGGTTGGAGGGCCAAGTGGGTAACTTGCTGCCTGTGCGGGGCCCTGGCCCCGGAGCCTCGCTTCTGAGCCTCAGTTTCCCTCTCTGGAAGGCTGGTTCAGGCATGCCCGCCTCTTGGGATTACAGAGAAGCCCGACAGTGATAACGCTTTGTAAACTCTCAGGTGAACTCTGGGGACTGTGTTTCCCGAGAGCAGAGGGGGTGGCAGGCAGATGGTAGGGAGCCCCGGGTGTGGGTGGTGTGTGGAAGCAGGAGGTGCAGGCTGTGCTTTTGAGAAACGTGGCCGGCCGGGGAGGGGCTGAACCGCAGTCCCTGCTCCCTGGACCCGGCCTCCTGCCCATGGGAAGCTGGGGCCGCAGGGGCGGTGGTCTCCGTCAGGGGGTAGTGACTTGGGCGGGCAGGAGGGCGCTGCTTGGCCAGCTTTGCAGATTCCACCCCAGGCTCTTGTTGGTTCCTTTCCAGTGCCAGAAACTCAGCTGAAAAAGACTTTGATTATCTGGAGGGTTGGAAGCTGTGTAGAGAAGTGGTTCTCAACCCCAGGGGCATCTCAGAACCACCTGGAGAGCTTTTCCAACGACAGATGCCTGGCTCCACCCCCAGACCTCCCGAATCAGAAGCTCTGCAGGTGGCATCAAGGCAGCTGTGTTCGTGAAGAGCTCTCCATTTGATTCTTGGGCACAGCTGGTGTAGACCGTGCATCTGAATGAGTCAGGCCCAAACAGATGTCTTCTTCCCTTGGGCTTTCTGAGGGCATTTCTGGGTTTTCCAGGTCACCGCCCAAGCTTTGATTCAGCCAAGCTTATCTGGACCCTGGGGTCTTTAAAAAACAACAACAACAACAACCCACACTTATTATTTTGGAAATGATGAGCAGGGAGGGCTTTCTAGTTTAATAGTTCTAACTGGCAAGTCCAGGTCACGGGCTTGGGAGACCGGCCCCTCCCCCTGCTTGGAACCGGGGGATTTCCAGTCCCGAACCTCAAGAGCCAGAAGGACAATGCCCCAGAAACTCTTTTCATTGATTTTCAGTAGGTAAATTCTGTTACCATTTTGAAATGTTGCCCTGTTGTTTATTCTTTTCTCTTTTTGGTTTAGAGAAAATGAAAATTTCAGAGCTGGGCCATGTCACAGCCATTCAGCGTAAACCAAGCAAATATTTAATGAGTATCTGTTAAGTGTCTGAAAGGGTGGTGGGTGCTGGGGCTGCAGAGGGGAAGGGCACCTGCCTCCAAGGAGCTCACAGGGAAATGGGAGAATGCAGTCTTTTCCACAGCCCTCATTTTCCAGATGGAGAAGCTTGAGTGACTTACCCAAGGCTGTACGATTAACAGGTAGTGGAGTAAGGATTTGAACTCAAGCCTGGCTCGTGCCAAGTCTAGGGTCTGCCTGCTGCCCCATGTATGAGGTTCCTGAGGGTGGTATCTGGCCATTTTTTACTCCCCAGCCTGTGTTGTGGAGGATGGGCTGGCTGATGGGAGCAGCGTGAGGACCCTCGGTTCTATATCAGATAGACATCACATTCTGTTGCCAGAAACAAAGACCCAACTACAGAGCCTCCAACAAATTAAAGTTGACCTTCTTAAGTCAAGAGGTAGGCTCTCCATGACTGCTATGGTGACTCCTTGGTCACTAGAGATCCAGACTCCTTCCATCTTATTGCTCTGCTCTCCTTCTTAGAGTGGTGCTTTTCAAACTCTGCCACATGTTAGAATTACCTGGCGAGTGTTTAAAAATCCCAATGCCTAGGTCATACCCCATAGCAATTAAATCAGAATGTCTGGGAGTAAGAACCAGGCTCTGGGATATAAATGTATTTTTAAAGAACTCCAGCCATAGAGTGTTTTGCCTCAAAGTCGCCAAAGGGCTGCTGCGGCTCAGCCATCATGACACATTCCAGGCAGGAGGAAGGGAGGAACATCATAAAAGGGTGGACCTACCAGCTGAGTCAGCTTCTGTTAAAGAACTTTTCCAGGAGCCCCCTTCCAATGACTTCTGCATACATTGCACTGGCTAGTCTTAGCTGCAAGGGAGGCTGAGAAATGAAGTCTTTTAGATGGGCACATTCTCACCTAAGAAAACATGAGGTTCGGTTAGAAGAGGAGAATGGATATTGGGTAGGTAATGAGTAGTCTTAACCACAAATCCCCACCTCAGGGCCCGTTGGCATCTCTTGAAATGAGAAAGGATTTAGATGGATGTGGAACGCTGTTATCACCCCTCCCTGCCAGGCTAGCTCAAGTGGGCTGGGCGGCTCTGAGCGCTCTGAGGATGCCCAGAAGGAACCTCAGAGAAGACCGAGAGGCACAAGGAAGGGACAGACGTTCATGAGGGGTCCCACTTCTCATCTGCTCTTGTTCCCTCCCCCTCCCCCCACCACTCATGCTTGCCCGAGTTTGTTCATTTCTGTTGCTTGGTACCTCTTTCCACTAGCAGGTGGCTCCTTTGAGTCATAGCCACAGGAGCATTCTGAGGACCCTCCTGATTTTTTTTTTTTAAGATTTTTATTTATTTATTTGAGAGAGAGAGAGAATGAGAGAGAGCACATGAGAGGGAGGAGGGTCAGAGGGAGAAGCAGACCCCCCGCCGAGCAGGGAGCCCGATGCGGGACTCGATCCAGGGACTCCAGGATCATGACCTGAGCCAAAGGCAGTCACTTAACCAACTGAGCCACCCAGGCGCCCCGACCCTCCTGATTTTGAGGTCAGAAACTGAGGGTCCATACTGGAAGCCAGGGACTGCACTGTGGAAGTGATCCAGCTCATCTTTCTCCCTGTCAGACCCACACCCACCCGAGACCAGGCTACTCCACTGCTGTTTGCTCAGTGTCTCTCTGGTCCTTGTTGCTGGGAACTTCTCATTGTCTAACCTTGTTTCAACTTGCCATAACATCATCTCTAATCAGTAAGATTCAGGAGCTGAGGCCTCTGAGCTGAACTTGAACATCTGTTTGGCCCTGAGATTTTTCCCCTATGTGGTTCTTAAGAAACTCTGAGAGGGACATCAGGAGGGTAGAGGTAAGGAGCTGGATTCCGGTGGCCTCATCTACCTGTGTTTGGTTCTGGGGTTTCAGTGAAATGCCGGGAGACCTTGGGGAGGTCAGTTTAACTTCCAGTAAAATACAGAGGCCCACAAGGCAAGTTGGAGGTGGCAAGGCCTGGCTCTTCTCTCCTTTTTGGAATAAGGCCACAGGGTAGACAGAGGGAAGCCCATGAGATGGGGCCAGAGGGTGTGGCAAGGAGTGAGCTCAGCTGCTAGCCAGTAGCCTTAAGTGACCCAGAAGCAGATCCTTGAGATTCAGTGCAGGAAGAAACTGAGACCGGTGAAGGTAAGTGGCTTGTTGAGGTCACACAGCAATTAGGTACCAAGGCTGAAGTTAAAAGCCATGCCAAGGGACTCTATAGCTAGATCTTGCTCATTCTCCAGTATCACCTTATAGGTTCAGGAGAAGCCAGGACATGTCCACATGGCATTTATAAGCTCTTTTATGTCCATAATTCCCCCTCACCCTGCTCTGAACCCTATTTCTTATTCCCAGGCCTCTCTGTATCTGGACTATAGGATCTGGGGCTTGCTCCCGGTTCAAGACTCTGGCTTAGATTTTAGAAGCCGTTAATGGAAATCTCAAGGAGGCCCCCCTTGTGGGTAGAGGAGGCAGCCATCTGGTTTGGCAGTGTGAACTGGAGGTTGCTGCCAGGCCCCACCAGGTCCAACATCTCTGTCATATTGCCTAAGTCCCACCTTAGAGTTATTAACAAGTGAGCCAGCAGAACCATAGACACTGTTACCAGAAGGTTGCTCTGGGAATACCTGGCAGCCCTCAGGCCTTTTGGTCGGTTGATCAGATGAGTTGGATCTTGAAGTGTTGGTACTCAGACAAGGAAGATTCCGAGGAAGTAATGGGTCGAGGTTGGGGACCATGGTCAGTTATGTGATGTTTGTGGGTGTGATGGTTAAGCAGTATGAGGGCTCTGGGTCATAGCCATGTGAGAGATTTAATAGTGGACATCATGATGATCAGACCTGGCTTGGACTCTCAGTCTTCATTTGGGTGCCCCAGAAGCAGACCTTGAGATAAGAAGCCAAGTGAGGTAATTTATTTGGCAGGTGAGCCTGAGAAACTCTGGTAGGGAAATAGAGATGTAAGACAGGGACGCAAAGGGAACCAAGAAATGTGCCTTGTCAAGTCAGTCACCATGTCCCATTGGGGACCTCTGGGACACTGTAAACACACCAGAGTTCTCCCACTGTGGTGAGGGAGCTGGGGCATGTATACGCCAGCTCCAATCTGTCGTTGGTTGAGGGCTGCTCCGGGGGTATTAATTTCCTGGTACTTATAGCCCAGTCCACATGCAGTGTAAGCTCTAGTGGCCAGAGACAGCCTCAGGCAGAGAGAAGCAGCTTCTGGCCAGCGTGCAATCAAGTGGTTAGGGGAAGGGGGGTGGCGGCAGGCACCGACAGTTTGTATTACATCCTGCCTAAGCCATCCCCCTTGTTTTTTCAGATCCAGCCTGTTTTGCTGAGCTCTTTGTTCTTAGGTCTTGTCTTCTGGATGCACATATAAGCCCTGACTCCAGGCTGAACACTCTCCCCTGCGGCCATCAGACCTGTGACCTGCTCATTTACTTCCTTGGATTCTGTGACCAGAACCCCAGCACAGCGATTTTCCCAAGACCTTCCTAATAGAATCCAGGCTGTCCCTGAAGGATGGAGGGGGCCTCACACTTGGGGAGGGCAGGGTTGGGGGATCATTGAGGACAAACCCAGAGTCTACAGGTCTTTTAGGCATTGCCATGAGAGGCATGATCTTTAGCTCCCCACCTGCTGAATTCAAAACTAAGAAAGAGGTGGGGACAACCTCCGAGACTAGCTCTCTGAAGGCAGAATTCCATGTGGGTAATAGAGTTGATCGTATTCTGTCCACTTCCTTCTCCAGGAACAAAACCTCCTCCCGTGGGCAATGAGTAGGCTAGCCTGCACCCCTGAATATCGCTGGGACTTATAGATCTAAATCAGAGCACCTCCACCCTGTTGTGAATTTTTGTATCAGTTCATTGTCCACCTGAGATTAATTAATTCATCAAATATTTATTGAGTACTTCCTATGTGCCAGACACTGTTCTAGGTGCTGAGGATACAGCAGAGAGCAAGACAAAGAGAGGACCTAGAATTACCGGTTCGTGGAGTCAGAGCCAGGAGGGATCTTAGGACAGAACTAATCATTTGTCGGAAGAGAAACCTGAGGCCGAGAAGGGTCAAGACAAGTCCTCAGGCCACACGGCAAATAGGGAGCCCAGCTTGGAATCAAGGAAGGTCTGAGATAATGAGCTAAGGGGTCAGCTGTCCCTAACTGGTCAGTTTTTAGAGGCAGAAACCAGTGGCCAGAGGCAGAGTCACACCAAACTAGTGTGAGTGTGTGTGTGTGTGTGTGTGTGTGTGTGTGTGTGTGTGTGTGTGTGGCTTCATGTGGGCTAGGGCAGCCAGCAGGAGACATGAAGTGGCTTTCTGTGATCAAGCCATCCCACCTCCTTCCAGGGCATTCAGAGGCTGCAGTGAGCTCTCCCCTCCCCTCTTGCCTCCCCTAGCTCCCCCATATGGCCATGGCATATGGCCACAGTGGCCTCAGGCAGTGCAGGGAGGGTTCAGTACTGAGGGATGCCCCGATGTGCCTGAAGCATCCACACCCCTGTCTGACTCACTCCCTCACTTTCTCGGGAGCTGAAGGAGCAGGCTCAGTGGGCTGCATCCCTCGCAGTCTCCTTCCCCTCACTCTGTGGGAGTTGGGGCAGGTGTAAGGAGTGGCTCCAGAGAGCCAGGCTGAGAGGCAAAAGGAGGTAATTGGGTGGGGAGCTCTGGTGATGTGTGTGTGTGTGTGTGTAGGACCACTGGCATGGGATAAACTGCTCCCACTGGGTACCTCGATAGGAGCTGAAATACATCCCCCTCAGTTCTCTCTATCCTGTGCATGTGTACTCCATTTGTATTTTTGTGTGTACCTGTAAATATATGAGGGCATACCTATGCTGAAGGTGTGTATATGCATGGTGATACACCCAAGAACGTGCACCTATGTGCATGGGGCCAAGCATGTACATGTGGGGAGACTGCAGACCTCTTTGGGGGACCTTCTCTGGGTCCACCTTTATCCCCCTGCCCCTCCAGGCAGCCCTTGGTTCCCAGGCGGGGGGCAGGAACAGACATTCAGCACTCTGGGCTGTCGGCCAGTGCTTATGTCCAGCCTGGGTTATGGCTGGTCCCCCCCACCCCCCACTTCTAGGAGACCTGAAGTGGGGGCCAGGGGCAGGCCGAGGCTGGCCTGGAGCTCCCGGCTAATTTTCCCCGGCCTCCATCGATCCAGCAGCTTCTCCTGAGTCTATTAGCAGTCGGCGAGTGAAAATATCCCCCATTGCGAGCCCTGACCTGAGACAGGGAGGAATCCATAGCAATTTGTTCAAACAGAGGAAAGCGTTTCCCTCTGATTTGTATTCCAATTTATTCTAGGCAGGAAGGGGGTCAGGGTGGGGGGGATGGGCCCAGGCCCGTCTCCCTTGGCCCCCCATGCCAGCCAGGGTGGCAGCTGGTGCTCCCCATGGCTCCTGGGGGAGGGCTGAGGCAGGGAGGGCGGGCCCCAGCAGGGGGACGGGAAGAGAGGCCCGTCAGCCTTCCCAGCAGGCCCGGCTTGGCTGCAGAGCTCAGTTGTGGATTTGGTTTTCACAAAATACAAAGCCGCCTGCTCGGAACCTCTCTCCCGGGCACTGGGGCCCGTGCCAGGCGTGTGCTCACCCACTGCACCCATGCCAGGATGGGGGCTGGGCCGGGCCCATGGACAGTGGCCCCAGCTGGGCTGAGTGGCAGGAGGGTCTATTCTCCTGAAGCCCTCACCAGCCAGCCTTGCAGGAGCAGAGCTGCTCAGGCTCGGAGGGGAGCTGACACTTCGGAAAAGCTGCTGTGCAGGGTGGAGAGCCCCTCACCACAGGAGCCCCGAGTGCACCTGACTGGTGCCTTGCTCAGGCTTTGTTCCTGGTCTGGGCAAATGGGGGGCTCACCACTCTCGGACCCAGGAAGTCTCTCTTGAGCACTTACAGTAACCACAGCTCTGACTGACATTCATTAAGGACCCACTATTTGCCGGGCACTGGGCTAATGCTATCAAGTATCCAGTCCTTGCAGGGTCCAGGCGTCCTTGGGTGCCTCAGTTTCCCCACCCTTCCAGATCCTTCTGTCACCTCCCTCACCCACCTCTGCCCGATCCTTCTCACTTCCTCCTGAGAATCACTTCTCCCTTCTACCTGAGGGTGGCCCTGGTGACTGAAGGTCTCAGGACTGACGCCTCTGAGGCCCCCTTTTCCAGAGGGACCCCATGAACAGGCTAGCTCCTTTTTTTCCAGGTAGCTTCCTTTGGCCCCACCTCACCCTCACCGCCAGGGCGCAGGCCTCTGCAGAGGTGACGCCATGGCAACGGGAGAGGAGGATTCTGGGAAGGGTCAGCCAAATGGTCCTACAGCTACACCCGCCCCCCCCCCCCCCCCCCCCCCCCCCCCACTGTTTCTTTCTTTCTTGCGCCAGTGCCCGCAGGGAGGGAAGTAACCAGAGACGTTCTTCACACTCAGGTGTCAGTGACTAGCAGCTCGGAGGTCAGCTGTTGCACATGATTTGCCAGGCTCCATGACACCACCAAGGTCTAATTTCAGAAGCCAGCAACTAAATATATCAAAGTGGATGAAGAATCATCTCTCCCAGGTGGGAGAATGTGGCGTAAAGGAGCAGAGGCTTCGGACACAGATGTGGGTTCAGGTTCTGCCTCAGCCGCTCCCTGGCTGTGTGATCTTGGGCAGGTTATGCTCTGTGCCTCACGCACAAGCTTCAAGATGGCGGTCCCAGCGCCTTCCCGAGGGGGCTGTGGTGAAGAGGCGGTGGGAGCGCGTAAAAGGCCGTTCTGAGCCCGGTGCCTGGCCCACGGGGGGTCAGTGGTGGCGGCTGTTCAGAGGCGGCCCTGCTACGTGAGTGATGTCCGTGCCTGGGCCTGGCTCGGGAAGCTAGTGAGTCACAGAGACTGCCACCAGGGAAGCTGCACGTGAGGCTCTATGTGCCGGCGTGTGACACATTATTAGGGGGAAGAGGGAGCAAGACAGAGACCCTGGCCCCGGAGAAAGGGTGGCAGAATTCCAGCCCTCCTCCCATCTTCCTCTTGGGGAAATTTATAGCCAGAATGTTCCCTTCGAGCCACTTTGTAGGTTGGGAGACAGGTATGTTTTGCACCCCGGCCTTTACTGCACCACCGCCTCTCCCAGACCTCATTTTCCTCCTAAGAGGCAGCCCCCCCCCCCCCCGCCCCCACCTCCTCAGCCCCTAGGAGCTTCCTAAGGGCAATGACTTTTCTGTCTCTGGCTGTGATTGAACTCTGGTGCAATTGGCCTCCCCCCTCCCCAAGTCCTTCACTTTTCTCCCCCGACCTACTGGGTTCCAAATCATTTATAGGTTGTTCGGAGGCTCAGCATTATAATCAGATCCTACGGTGCATGCCACTTACGTGGTTTCTAAAGTTTTAGCCAAAAAAGGAGTGAAACCCTTCAGTGATGGAGAAAAAAAATAATGAGAATACTTAACAGGAGGGCAGGTATGGCATTTCTTGATTTATAAATGTACCCAGTGCTAAAGAAAATATGTTCCCCAACTTGATGCTTCCTGCATTGACTCTTGGAAAGAAAAGATTGTTCATCCTTTTCAGGGATTTAACATGCTTTCCCTCCCAGGGGTGTTTGCCTTTTGAAAGGGACACAGGTAAAGAATGAACAAGTGACTGTTTAATATGCAGGTGCTGATGAGTGTTATGAAGAACACACAAAGCAGGGAAAGGGATTGAAAGTGGTAGAAGTGGGGGCATGCATGCTGTCTGAAATAGGGTGGTCAGGGAAGGCCTCCCTGAAAACACAGCTGAAGGAAGTGAGGGAGTGAGCTCTGGAAATCTGGGGAAGAATAATCCGGCAGCGGGAGCTGCAAGTGCAAAGGCCCTGAGATAGGAGTGGTTTTGGCCTGCTTGAAGAACAACAGATCTGAGAGCAGTGTGACCACAGTGCCAGGGGGCAGTAAAACATAAGTGGGGATGGGAGCAGATGACAGGGGATGTGACAGCCTATTAAAAAAGTGTTGGCTTTTGACTGCACGTGAGGTGGGAGCCATGGTAGGGTTTTGAGCAGAGGAAGGACAGGGCCTGACTTAGTGTTGTAAAGGGATCCCTTTGGTTTCTTGTGGAGAACAGACTGTACTGGGCAAGGGAGGAAGCAGAGTAGACCTATCAGGAGGCTGCTGTCGAAATCCAGGCAGAAGATGGTGATGGCTAAAAGTAGGGTGGTATCGCAGGGGTCGGAATGGGGATCTGTTCTGAAGGCAGCTGAGAGGGCTTGCTGGTGGATTGGGTGTGGTCTGTGGGAGAAGGGGTGAGGATTGTTTCTGGCTGACGGCAGGGGATACTGTGTTTTCACTAATGGGGATGCGGTGAGGAATGACTCTCAGGCCGCTGGGGGACGGTAACGGCTGTCCTCCTGATGTCACTGGGTGCAGAGAGAGGCATACAGCAAATCAGGCCCTTACAGCTCTGCTCCCTGATTTTTAAACCTCAGAGCTAATCCTCCTGCCACCTCCTGAGCTGGATGGGGTGAAGGACGGTCTGGAGAACTGTGGGGAGGTGGCTTCAAGACGTTTCACGCAGTCAGGTCATGGCACCTTTAACTCCACCCCACCCTGGGGTAGGGGACAAGGCCCCGAAACCCACAGCGCCTGGGGGTGGGACCCTTGGAGGCTCTGCAGAAACTCTGTCCTCCCCTCCCCTGCTCTTCCGTCCTGGGGTCTAAGGCCCCACCTGCTCTCAAGCCACGGGATTGGTTTTGCTTTCAGGGTTGTATTGTTATTATTACCCACTTAAACAACCTCATGGAAAAAAAAAAAGAAAAAAAAGGAACCCAATGACCATCAAACATTAACCGTTCATTCTAAATTCCCTGCTCATACCTGTCAATACATTTTTATATAGCGGTAAACAGTCGTCCGTTCTGCACTGTCGGCCGACTTTATCTCCCACGCACGTCTCGCAGTATTGACTGAGCCCTCAGCCCTGTCACTTTAATGGCTGCAGGGCACCCCCTGCATCGATGTGCTGGAGTTGGGTCACCATTTCTCTGTGGCGGAGAGTTTGGGCAGGTGCCAGTTTCCCCTGCTTCTAGAGAGCTCTGCCGTGAATAACCTTATATGAATTACTTTTTCCTTTTAAATTATTTCCTTGGGGCCTATTCCCCAAAGTGAGATTGCCTAATAGGTCCTAGGATAGGAACAGTTTTATGGTTCTCATTTCGCCCTGCCGGGTCACATACAAAAAGTTTGAGCCAGCTTTGCACACAGCCCAGCCACAGTGGATTTTATCCTCCGAATTTATTTCCCTGGGTTTAATAGATGCATTATGACTTGTTTCTTAACTTCCAGTGTTTGCTTCCCGAAGCCACATTTGGGTCTCTCGGCACCTAATAAGTACCTGATCTGGGCAGAACTTTACAGTTTACATGGAGCTTTCTGGTATGCCATCTCGGTGAGGCACTGTGAGCATAATATTATTGGCCTCTGTTTTATACGGCAGAATGGGAGTTTAGTCACATTAAGTGCTGGAGTGAGGCCTCCAACCAGTTCTTGCAGGTTTGGTTAGAAAGGATTCCCATCCGCCTGCCACCATCCCATTCTCTCTGTCGGCCCAGGGTCCCCAGATGCCCAGTTCAGCCCCAATTCAGTGCCCTTAGCCCTGTCGTCTCCCCTCTGCTCCCACAGCCAGCTTGTGCCAGACCCTATGCCCTATGCCTATGCTCCCAGGTTGGGCCTCAGCTCTGTGGGGCTTGGAGGAAGCCACTGGGTTTGGGGGTCAGGTGGGGCTTTGGGGGTTCTTTGCCTTAGCAAAGCCATGACACTTTCCATTTCCTGGCCTAGGACTGGCCCAAGCTCTACGTTCTGGGTGGGGAACCCAGACCTAGCAGGTTTTATTCTGCTCCCTTCGAACCATACTTTTTTTTTTTTAAGATTTTATTTATTTGACAGAGAGAGACACAGTGAGAGAGGGAACACAAGCAGGGAGAGTGGGAGAGGGAGAAGCAGGCTCCCCGCTGAGCAGGGAGCCCGATGCGGGGCTCGATCCCAGGACCCTAGGATCATGACCTGAGCTGAAGGCAGACGCTTAATGACTGAGCCACCCAGGCACCCCTCAAACCACACTTCTTGAGTATCGCCTAGGCAGCGTGCACTGTGCTTGGTGGATCTGGTTTTTACTGTATTTAACACTCACCATAGGGAGCGCGCTTGTGCCCATTTTATAGTCAGGAGACTGAAGCTCTAGACTAGAGAGTTAAAAGATCTGCCCCAGGCCACAGAGCAATTGCTGCAACTCCCTAGACAAGAACCCCGTGCCCAGGCTGGGTCTACACTAGACCTGCGCCTCCCGTGGGTTTGGGTCAATAGTTACGCTTTAGCGTGGGGCTGGGGTGGGGACTTGGTCATATCTAATGTCTGGGCTGCTGCCAGGGTGCAGGGCCAAGAGAACGGCAGTGACTGGTCCCCAGGACTGGCAGAGCTTGGCAGGGCTGGGCAGCTGGACCCAAGCAGGAAAATGGACATGTCCATGGACTTCACATCCCTGGGCCAGGCAGGCTCAGGTCCTATGTTCTAGAAGCCATTCTCTGCCCTATGGGTGGCAGCCTCTCTCTTCCACCATCATCCAGTATGTTCTCTTGGGGAGATCTCTCCTTCCCACGATTACCTCCTTTAGCCCACCTTGCTGTTCTGGTCTCTCAAGATTACGGCTCGTGGCGTTCCCCCCAAAGTAGACCTCCGCATCCAGTGTTGCATTTTCTCCTTGCAGGCCCTTTGAACAGGTTCCCACAGGGTCCCGGGCTATATTATCAAATGGAAAAGGGTCTAGAATTTATTAAGTACCTACTTCGATACGAGTCCTTGTGTTATGTACCCGATGTGTGTGATCTCATTTAATTCTCACAACCCAGAAGTTACTTCCCCTACTGTCTGAGATGTCTTTTCTCCATTTGCAGAGTGAGGAAACTGAGGCTTCAGGAGGCTGAAGGACTTGCCCAATAGTAAGGAGATGAATGGTAGAGTCCTGCCTCCCACCCCTTGTCCCACACCATCTGGGCAGCCCCTCAGGCTTACATGTGCAGCCTCAGGTCAAGCAGTGCCGGATTTAGGGCATGTGACTCTCTGCTCTCTTTCCTGAGTGTCCTGCCTGCACTTATTAGAGCTGCCCTAGGTCCCCTCACTGTTGAGACTTTTGATCCTGGTCTTCTGCAATCCAGGGAGAAAGTCCCTTACAGCTTCTCCCAGGGCACCTCAGAGTCCCCACATAGGGGGCTTTCCCGGTGGCCTGTCTCGACATCCCGGAGTTCCATTTAGTGGGGTGCCCATTAGACTTCCATTGATCCACAGTCCACGAGTATCACTTGGCACTCTCAACCCCTGTGTGCCTTCCGATGAGGCCAGGATGTGGGTGCAAGGGTGCTGGACATTCCCTGGGACTGGGGCACAGTTGGGCCAGCCACCACTTCGGCAGAGGAAATTTGTCAAGAGGGCCAGGCGCTGCCCAAAGTGTCGGGTTCTGCACACGGTACTAGGCCGTGCAAACAGTATCCAGTCCTGCAAATAGGAGCAGGCTCTGCAGGCAGTCGCAGGCCCTGCCTCTGAGCGGGGAAGCAGAGCTTTTATGCTCAGTCGTGGTGATAGGGTGGCAGGCTGAGCACTCATCCCTTCTTCTGTGGCTGCTCTCATATTCAGTGACAGCACCTTGTACTTGGAGGTCAGAGACATACACGCTCAGGTTGGGGAGAGATTTTTGTGGCCAAAGAGGAGGATGGTTGAATACGGGTTTGGTTGTGATGAGCCAAAAAAGGACCCTGGGGTGGAGGGCAAACTCTAGTGGGATCTGCAGCCAAGTGAGGACAGAGGTTCTTCACAGAGGACAGCTCTGCCTTTATGGCTCTGCATCCCAGCTCTGAGGGCAGGACAGTTCACACAATAGGTGCTTAGGAAATACTGCAGAAAGAATCAATGAATCAATGGCAAATAAACAGGCAATTGTGTGTGTCCTCTGAAGGGTTGGGAGCCCAGGAGCGAGAGGGAGGATGGAGAGGAAATCAGCTTGCACTGAGGTCTAATGACCCAAGAGAATGTCCAGAGGGGTGCAGGGCAGAGTGTGATGATGCTTCCCCTCAAGATGGCCAGCATTTTTTTTTTTAAAGATTTATTTATTTATTTGAGAGAGAGAGAGAGAGAGCGTGTGCACATGTGAGCAGGGGGAGGGGCAGAAGAAGAGAGAGAATCCCAAGTAGGTTTCCCGCTAAGCGCGGAGCCCGGTGCAGGACTTGATCCTGCAATCCTGAGATCATGACCCGAGCCAAAACCAAGAGTCGAATGATCATCTGGCTAAGCCAGGCCAGACGCCCCTCAAGATGACCGGCATTAAGATGAGGTCAGAGGAGATGGTGTGGGATGGGGGAGACTGTTTCAGGCTGGTTTTCCCAGCATTGAATTGGAGACTCCCCTAGACTTGGAGAAGTCCCCTGGTCCATCCTGGGTGGTGAACAGAGGACAGGTGATAGCCAGCTCCACAACCAGCCAAGGCCAAGGGGGAGGGAGGGCAAAGCCTTGCTGTGGACAGCACAGAAGGGTGAATTTTCCCAAGAGGCCCATGTTTGATGGCCCACAGTTTGTTGGAGACGTGTGGAGCGTCATCCCTCGCAGAAGGATGCCCAGGTGGAGCTGGCCAGGTGCCTGCCCCATGAGCCTCCTCCCAGACCCTGGCTGCCATTCTCTCAGCAGCTAATTAAAAGAGAAAAGCCTGTTAATATTTCAGCACTGTTAACTCTGCTAAATTATTAAGTGTCCATTTACATTACGTGTATAAAAGGATCGATAAACATGTGCGTACCAGGAGCTGGGAGGGCCACGGCAAGATGGTTTCTAAGGATGCTGCATGGGACTGGCCTAACTAGCGACTCGGAGACTATGTCGTGCATCCTGAGCCCTGAGTCCTCAGCACTGTGCCAGGCACTCGGGAGCTGGAAGAGCACAGGGCTTAGCATAAAAGTCAGAGAGTCAGACTCTAAATCAGCAGGGTGTCCTTGGGCAACTTACTTAACGTTGCTGAGCCTCAGCTTCCTGATCTGACAAATGGGAGTAATAGGCTTGTTATGAGTAATACATGAGAAAATAGACATAAAACACTTGACACATTCTGGCACAGAGTAAATTGTTACTGTTATGTATATCTCGTGATGTTATTGTTATGTTAGGGGGGTGGGTCGGGGGACACTGGAGCCTTAACTCCAGCTCACGGCCAATCTCTCCCTACCCGCTCAGCAGGCCTTTATAGACATTGTCCTTATCCCAGCTCTTCCGGACTGCACACTTCTCTAGTACCCCTCAGCACCAAGCTCAGCACCTCATGCTCATAAGGATGTGTTGACTGATGGAAGTCAGGAACACAGATCCTGATTCCATATTGCCTGGCCCAGAACACTCAGTGATACTTGTGGGAGGCTGTGAGGATGGTGGCTCTTGCCCTGCCATCTGCTAATGGGGTAGATAGAACTGACTTCAGGTGGAGAAGTCTGCAGCCCCCTTCTCCCCCCCACCCCCCTGTTCCTCTGGAAGTTTCCCAGCCACACACACCTTCCCAGAAAGAATCAGGAGTTGGAAGCAGGATAACAGCCCCCACTTGACGATGATTAACTTTTTTTTTTCTGCAAAGATTTTATTTATTTATTTGACAGAGAGAGACACAGCGAGAGAGGGAACACAAGCAGGGGGAGTGGGAGAGGGAGAAGCAGGCTCCCGGCTCAGCAGGGAGCCCGATGCGGGGCTCGATCCCAGGGCTCTGGGATCATGACCTGAGCCGAAAGCAGACACCTTAATGACTGAGCCACCCAGGCGCCCCTATGATTAACCTTTTTAAATGCGGCGTGGGGAAGAAACCAGAAGGAAAGCTGATGGAGCTTTAAACTAAGGGTTTCCATTCATTTAGCTGCCTGCCTGCCTGCCTGCCTGCCTTATTTGGCTCTACGTCTTACTGCCGCATCCTTGTGCATTTAACAGCACCTCCTACACTTTGGCTAGTGCCCGGGAGGAGAGTCTCTTATGAGGGATGGGGGTCTTTGAGGAAATTTCCCCTCCAGGTTCCAGTGAGAATTCTCTTCTGAAGCCTGGTGGACGAGTTGAATTTGCTTCAACATGAATCCTTGAGAGTTTGTGGCTTCCTCACTGGGCCTGCTGGGTGCTGGCTGTCCCGACCCCCACCTATAATTTGGGCCGTATGCTTTCTGGAGGAAAAAGGAGTGAGCCAGTAGGCCCGAAGCATTGTACCAGGGACCCACTATTTCTGCCTCAGCTGTACTCCTTATGATGCTGCCTTGTGGGTGACACCTCTCATGCTGTTTGGCTCTGCTCAGCCAGCCACAGGGCTGGGGAGGGCCGTGATACTTGACTCGACAGCCATTAGTTTTTTTTTTAAAAGATTTTATTTATTTATTTGAGAGAGAGAGAATGAGAGAGAGAGAAAGCATGAGGGGGGGAGGGTCAGAGGGAGAAGCAGACTCCTCGCTGAGCAGGGAGCCCGATGCGGGACCCGATCCCGGGACTCCAGGATCATGACCTGAGCTGAAGGCAGTCGCTTAACCAACTGAGCCACCCAGGCGCCCCAGCCATTAGTTTTATATTGAGCTTTGGATCAGCATTTCTCCACTTGTTTTCCACAACGCTTCTCTCTTTCAAGATGCTAAGAGTTCCTCTGTGAAGAAAGGGCTTTATGGTCAAATACATTTGGAAAGCACTGGCTTAAACTAAGTTACATAGGTGTGTTTACTGCAGGACTTTTCAGAGCCTTTAATAATCTACCTTTGGGTGCCAAGACACTCTGTGAAGGAGAGAGAAGACGCAGCATCAGCATCCTGACTTGGCAGAGGGCTATCAATGAACACTTTATGGCACCACGGGTTGGGAGATACCGTTTTCCTTTTCCACGGGGCTTCATTGAAAGATCTCAGGAGAGTGAAATCAGAAATGTCTCATACACCAGAGGCAGGGAAACATACATGGTTCCAAACTCCCGTCCTATCTTCTATCCACCAGTGTGGTGTCAAGCAGAGATGATCAAATCCAGCCTCCAAAATTCCCAAAGAGCTTGTTACAAATACAAACTCTGACAGCCTTGGAGTTGGCATGGCAACAGCCTCCCTGGTGACACAAGGCGGGGGTAGGGGAGTCATGGAGGACTGGGACAGGGACTAGAGTTCCAAGCTAGCAGGTGAAAGGCCTGGGTTCAAGTCCCCACTCTGCTCCTGTCCTGTGTCAGTGAGTGACATGGACAGGGCATTTCCTTCTCTGGGCTTCCGCTGTCTTCTCTGCCAAAAGAGGCTAAATCAGACTTACTCTTTTTGCCTCTCAGAACAAGGCAAGGAGCTTGGAAATATATACAGTGGACCCCAGGAAGGTATCACTCGTCACCATCTGTGGCAGATAAGGCCAGGTCCTTTCATGCAAAGGACTTGCAGCCCTCCAGGGAGGTGGGTTCTTGAGAGGAGCGCAG
This sequence comes from Neomonachus schauinslandi, assembly GCF_002201575.2. Classification (NCBI taxonomy): domain Eukaryota; kingdom Metazoa; phylum Chordata; class Mammalia; order Carnivora; family Phocidae; genus Neomonachus; species Neomonachus schauinslandi. Next base: position 112,154,462 of record NC_058410.1, read on the forward strand.
GATCATTTATAGAATAATGATGCTAGCTACCATGTTTAGATGGCTTACTGTGTACCAGGCACTGCTTTCAGTGCTTGACGTAAGTTTACTTATGTATTCCTCACAACAAGCCCATTTTACAAGTGAGCAAATGAAGGCTTAAGTAACTTGCTAAAGTCACGAAGTAACTTGCTGAGAGCTGAGTGTGCTGGGAAGCTGAGAGGGATGCTCAGAAGGGGCCCCATCCCTCCCCCCTGTTCCCAGCTCCTCTGAAGCCTTGCACTGCCCTCAACATGAATTTTAACATATCTGTGAAACATCCCTACCGGCTTAATGTCCACTTTGAGCATCTCCAACCTGGGATTTTGGGGGGGGCCCCAGAGGGCGCTCTCCTGCCCCCATCTCTTGTTCCTACTTAATCATCTCAGGAGTTGTTATTTATTAAGAGAGCACATATTGTTTGGCCAGATGTTTGTGTTGGTTTTTTTTTTTTAAGATTTTATTTATTTATCTGACAGAGACACAGCGAGAGAGGGAACACAAGCAGAGGGAATGGGAGAGCAGGGAGCCCGACGCAGGGCTTGATCCCAGGACTCTGGGATTATGACCTGAGCCAAAGGCAGACGCTTAACGACTGAGCCACCCAGGCGCCCCTGGCCAGATGTTTTATAGATGTTGTCTTAAACCCTCATGCCAGCCCCGGGAGAAGGCATTACTGTTCCCATTTTATGAAGGAAGAGGCTGAGGCTCAGAGAAGTTAAGTAACTTGCCTAACGTCTCCCAGCTTAGGGGGTAGCAGAGCCAGGCATTAGGCCCAGATTGTCTGCTTTTCCCATTTCTCTAAGGCATCTCTCTCCTCTGTTTGCTGTTCCTTGACGAATCCCCTGCTCTAGAGTAGTCTTAGCACTTAGAGCACTCTGAAGCCATCCTGTTCATTTCTTTTCCCTTGTTTGCTATCCATCTCCCCAACAGTGCTCCTTTGTTGTTTGCTTTTCCTGATGGCCTCCGGCACCCACGCAGAGCGGCCGGCTCGAAGCATTTGTTGTTTGACAGACTGAATGAAGGGATTATGATGTCATGCTGCCTCTTGACACAGGTCCTTGCCTGGTTGCCTTTGGAACAGAAGATGCTGCTGCTGGCCTTGCCTTCCCAGGGCGCATGGAACAAGAGGCTGAGGTTAAGTGAGGCAGAGCCTTTGGGGGCCTGCGACTTGGTGGGGACTCTGTTGGTTCAGGGTCCGAAACACAGTTCTAGCCATTCCAGGGGTGAGCAGAGTGGGGGAGGCTGATTCACGTTAACGAAGCTCAGTGGGAAGCCACGGGCATTTTCCCTTTGCTCCAGAGGGAAAATCTACACCTCGAAGAAGTCAGCCGTGGGAAGCAGAAAATCAAATAGGAATCAGAGTAAAGGGAGTAGGTAGTTGTAATGGTTAGTGTCAACCAAAGAAACCTGATAACCTCAATGAGCAATTTTTAAAAATTGAAGTGTAACTTAGGTATAGCCAAATCTTAAGCAAATAACCCGATGCATTTTTACATATATGTCCACTCATATAACTACCACTCAGATTAAGATGTAGACATTTCCACCGTACCAGATGGGATCCCACCTTCTCCCCAGAAACTTCTGGTGTGCCCTTCCCAGTAAATAATCCCTATCCCCACCCAAGGGCAACCACTGTTACTTTAAAATCGGTTTTTCCAGTTTTGAATTTCAGACACATGAAATCATATACTATTTACTCTTTGGTGTCTGAGTTCTTCCACCCAGATTGTCCATGTGAGATTCAACAGTGCCATTGTATCTATTAGGAGTTCTTTTTATTTTATTTTTTATTTTTGTGTAATATTCCATTATATGAATATACCAGAATTTATTTATCCATGCTAGTCTTGATGGACATATGGGTGGTTCTCGTTTTTAGCCGTAATGAATAAAGCTGCTATGAATATTCTTAGACCTATTGTTTTGTTGTCATAAGCACTCATTTCCACTGGGTACTACCCAGGAATGGAATTGCTGTGTCATGAACTATACCCTCGTCTAGCTCGAGTAGGTACTGCTAAAATCTCTTCCACAGTGGTTCTATCATCTTAGAGTTTGATACTCTTAAGAGTTAATGTCATCAAAGGGAGTTAGATCATCTTAATGATGTCATCATTCATGATGCCCGGTCTCCAGTGAGGAAACGTGGCTGGTGGCCAGAGGCCTTGTGTCTGCTGGCCAGGTCCTGTGTTTTCTGGCCTCTGCTGGCCAGACCCTGAGAATGTCAGGCTCTCCAGCTCCTTTTCAGTATTCCTTATCAGTCACCGAACCTTCTGTGGTTATAACACTATTTGGCTACGGGCAAGCCACAGTGTCCAAGATTACAGCTTATCTTCCACTGGAGCCTGTTCTATCAATGTCTTCCTTGTGTTGTGGAGAGGCACCCCAGGCCTCTTGTAGACATCGATGGGACCTTCTGGTCTTATCAGCAACTGGCATGCACATCATGCATGGCGGGGGTTGTTTCCTGATGAGATTTCCTGAGGTCCTTGGCCACAGATGACTCTCTGCCATGGTATGGTGATGTTCATGCATTTTCGTCGCAGAGTGTGAGTTTCAGACCCATTCCCCGGATTCCAGGGTGCATCTTATATATGGACTACACGCTGATTACAAATGTATAGAAAGTGTGAGTTGAGAAGGATCTCAGAGGTCTTCTAATCCACTCCCCCGCTATAGGAGGGGAAACTGAGGCCCATGAGGTCTGACTTGCCCAAGGTTGCATAGCTTGTCTCTGACAACTAGCCTCAGTTCATTCCTCTATGGCAGCCAGGCAGGCAGGATGGTTGTCTGGACATTCAGACTCTAGGCTGCTGGTAGCTGTTACTGTTTGCAGAGACTCTCGCGGTTCAACATGTGTTGCCCCCAGTCGCTGCCCCACAGGCTTTTTGACCTACAGCCGGGCTGCCTCTGGGGACCCACCTCTGTAATTAGTTCATGACTGTCCCATCTGTGTTGGTTGGAGAGGCTCCGGTAAGGCACTATTTGTGGTAACTGCAGGACACATCAGGGTTTACTAAGCACGTCTCATCTAGCCTGTGTTACTGTCACACCCACCCTCGTGAGTTCTCAGGGCTGGCAGCATTCTCTCTGTTTTAGAGATGAGAAAATAAAGGTCCAGGGGCGCCTGGGTGGCTCAGTTGGTTAAACGACTGCCTTTGGCTCAGGTCATGATCCTGGAGTCCCAGGATCGAGTCCCGCATCGGGCTCCCTGCTCGGCAGGGAGTCTGCTTCTCCCTCTGACCCTCCTCCCTCTCATGCTCTCTGTCTCTCATTCTCTCTCACATAAATACATAAAATCTTAAAAAAAAAAAAAAAAGAAAAGAAAGGTCCAAAGATCACTCATGGTTTACTCCAGGTAATATATATTATATAGGACTTTCTCCTTCACCCAGCAAAAATCTCCCCTATTCTCTGAGGCCTGGTGAGAAAGCTGCCTCTTCTAGAACCTTCTGTGATCCTTCCTCTAGCAGACTCTCTCTCTCCTCTGATCTCCTAGGGCCTTCTGTATCTCTTTAAGATGCTTAGGGACATCATCATGGGATAGTCTTGTAAATTCATCCATTCAACGTTCGCTGAGTGCCCACTGTATTCAAGGCCTTGTGCTGGGGATAACAAGATGGAACTCATGGTTTGGTAGACAGAAGGACAAGAGCCCTGGATCTGGCAGACAGGCAGAATGATGCTCTGCTGTTGCACTGGGGGAGTGATGGGTACAGAAGGAGGGAGGGCGCCGGTCAGTCAGGGGATGCTTCCTGGAGGAAGTTACACATTTTATGTACAGGTTTTACCTCATCTTTGTGCACCTCTTTGGGGCAAGGACTCTGTTTTCAGCCCCTTGTGCCCCTGGTGCCCGCCTCCACTTTCTCCACCCTCAGCTGTGAGCAGACAGGTATGAACTCGGGGGCCTTGCCCTCCTTTTCAGAGCCCAAACATTGCTGGGCTGGGGGCTGGACACTTAGGGAGGGGCTGTGTACTTCTCCCAGTCCTTCATCTTCCCTTTGGGTGTCACAGCTGTGGTCCCCTGGCCCTGGTCACTGTGAGAAAGGCCAGGGAGGAGCCAGTCTTTTGAGAGCTTCCAGGCCCCTGGAGAGAGCTTCCATCCCTTAAAGAGGTTGGCCCAGGCTCAGGGAGCAATGAGGGAAGAGTAACAGGCCTTTGGGTGAGGGGAATGAGCAGTCTGTGGGACTGGGAGATATCTTAGTCAAGCTCTCTAAAAGTAAAGCCTGGGATGGTTGAGAGGGTGCAGGTCAGGCATGGGATTTGTGAGAAAGGGCTCTCAGGAGACACTGGAAGGGGAAGCAGCCAGGCAAAAACGTGGTTCAGTTGCTTTAGCCTCAGCCTGCTCCCAAGGGGATTCTGGAGAGTAAATGGCACCATAGTCATCCCACCAGCGGGGTTGGTGGGGGGCGGGGTGTAGCTGTCAGTCACTGGGCTCCGTGTGTGCGTACTGGGGAAGGGGTGATCTTGTGGGCATTTCTGGCCCAGGCAGCCCCATGGCAAAGGGCAATTCCCAGGGGAAGGGGAGCTCTGTGCACCTAGCAGCTAACACTCAGCAGCTGGGGGGTGGCTGCCCCCGCCAGGTATAGGGAGCTGTGGGGAGCACCGGCAGCTTCCACTACAGGCCCTGCTGAGACAGTGATACTCATTGAGTGATAACCAATCGGTATAGATACCCACCGAGCCCCTCATGCTCATCAGCTCACTGAGAGCACAGATCTCCTGAAAGGAGAGTGGGATGAGGAGGACCTGCCCCCATCCTGAGTCCTTGACCTTTCTGGTTCTGGCCTGGGGCCCTGGGAGTGTCCTTTCCAGAGCTCAGCAGGTCAGGCCTCTGAGGAGTGGCCTGGGGAGGTCTGGGCTTCCTCCTCCTCCCACTTACGTACTCAGAGGAGGGAGCCTTAGACCCCCTCTGGCCTTGGTGCCTCTTGCCTAAACCTGTGTCTCCCCCCCCCGCACGCACTCCCCGCCCCCAGCTCCTGCTCAGGCTCAGATTGTCCACGCCGGCCAGGCATGTGTGGTGAAGGAGGACAACATCAGCGAGCGTGTCTACACCATCCGGGAGGGGGACACTCTCGTGCTGCAGTGCCTTGTCACGGGGCATCCTCGGCCCCAGGTAAGCACCACCCCCCCCACGGCCTTGGCTTCTCACTCCCCACCCCGCCCTGGGATCAGAGCTGCCGAAGAGGCAGTGGGAGCTGGGAATAAGAGGCGCACGAAGTTGGCAAGCCAACACAAGACAGAAGACTGGGGCGGGGAGAGAGCTAGAAAGTGAACTCTGTGGGGAAGGGCTGGAGGCCGTGAGCTTATTCTCCTGAAAACATGGGATGACTGAGGGGACAAATTAAATGGCAGTTGTTCAATTCCACTTCATTCCTGTTGCATCTGCTGGGCAGACGCTTCCTCAGATGCACCTTCCACCTCAGTCTGAGGGCAGACCTCACACGCCAACACTGTGTTGGCGCTTCCTCCAGCGTCTTCTCTTTGGAGCCTCACAACCAGGCTGTGGGGGAGACATGAGGGCTTCTGTTACACAGCTGAGGAAATCAAAGCTTGGGGAGGTTGAGTGAACTCCCAAGATCGCACAGCTCCTGGGAGGGTGGAAGCAGAATTTGAATCCAGAACCAGTGTTCTCTGTAGCTTAGCACACTTCCCCCCAGTGTGTCCGTCTTTGGGTTGGGGGGTTCCGGGAGCCTCTTCAGGAGGCTTCAGGTAGGCAAGCCCCACACCCTGAGGTTAAAAGACTGAAAGCAGTTAGAAAGCAACAGAAGAGGAGTACCTGGAAATGCCAGGTATGTTTTTGTCACGGACCAAGTATGTGGTTTAGTCAGAAGGGTTGTCCAATTATCACTGAAGCTGATGGGAAGAGGCAGGAGGCGGGCTGGAGGGGTGGCTGGAATTTGCTGGTGAGCTGCTGTGGCATTTAAGAGCAGCAGAAAATTTTTCATTGGCTCCTAGGGAGGGCAATGAAATGCAGAAGCATTTTTGGGATAATTTTGGGCACAGAGATGGCTTTGGTAGGTTTGGCCTGGAGATAAGCAAAGGGACAAGGAAACCCCTGAGGACTCAACCTGAAACCATCATCACCGCTTGCTTCTTCTCAAAGTTTTGCTTCAAAGTGATAGTGATGCTGCCAGGCTTCAGGTTGCTGTTTGCATCGGGCGTGACGTCAGGATGGTCCTCCCTGGCCAGGGAGGCCACTGGGCCATCTCTCCCTCAGGCTGCACTGGCCACCTGTGTGTGTCCCCTTGTGCATTGCATTCATGAGTGGTTTATGGCTGGGGCTCAGTGTGTGTGCGCACACACTCTTTTTCCTACTTCCATCCACAATGTCATTGTTCTTCCTGCTACCTAGGCTCAAACCCTTGGGCTACAATATGGCTCTGTGCCATCTCATTCCCCACATCTAGCCAGCCTCTGCGGCTTCTGTTTTTATGTCTCTTGCATGGGTCTTTGTTTCTATTCCTCATTACCTCTGGAGGTCAGACCTGCAATCCTAGCCCTTGGACCACTGCAGTAGGCTAACTGGCCCCCCTCCATGCTTCCCCCTCCAATTCGCTTCTGTACCCAGCTCCCAGAATTGTAATCTTCAAACCTGCTCTATCATAGCACTCCCCTGCTCAGAAACCTTCAGTGGTTTACCTATTAACTACCAGACCCAGTTCAGGCTGCTAGGGGTGGAAGGGAAGACCCCCTCCCACCCCAGTCTGGCCCCACCTGCCTTTCCTGTCTGACCTCCACTGCCATCCTCCTCATACCCATACTGTGCTCTAGTCACACGTGCCCAAGTACACGCTGTTCATTCCTGTGTCAGCCACTGCTGCTCACCTCTCCTGAAATGCGTCTACCTCCTTGTTTGCTCATTTCATTAAACACGTATTTATTGAGCACCTGCTATGTGCCCAGCGCTGTGATGGGCCCTGAAGATAGAGTTCCCGTTGTCATGGAGCATCCAATCTAGCAGGAGAACAGGGAAGGAGCATCTCAAGGCCCACTTTGAGGTCAGGATGGGGGATGGAATGGGCATGGAATTCCCCACTCCAAACAAATAGCAAGAGAGTGGGAATCTCAAGGGCCAAAATGAAGAAAGAATCTGGAGCAATGGCAGTGAGCAGAAGGTGAAGAACATGGTCCTTGGAGGGGCTTGAACTACATACTCACCTCAGGGATAATAGTATGAATACACGCACAGGGGGTATGAGCTGAGGCCCCAGGTCCATCTATGGTTGGAGGCTAGACTTAGACTCTCTACCTAAAGAAGGAAGCTTGACAAGGGCACCCCCTGTGAATGGGGACCAGAAGCTCTCTGTCCCACAGCCCAGAGTCACAGCAGGGAGCAGACTCTGCTTCAGGGCGTATGTACAAATGGTCGCCTCTAAAGGAGCATACCCCTTGGGCTGTCTGTTTCTTACACTGTCCAAGTGGTGAGGACACCCAAAGCTGAGAAACTAATGTAAAAACTAGTTGGAACCTGTGAACCCATGGGTCTTGGGCATAGGCAACCACAGAGCTACACCACAGACAGGCATGTGAGGGCCCATGTGGAATTTCTGTGGAAGAAAACTCCCATGGACTACAGGCCTGTGGAGTAAAATTTAAAACACATTTAAAAATACAGTGCCAGCAGGGCCAGTCCAGAGACTCAAAGAATTGAACAAGTCATATCTGAGGAAACAGAGTAAACAGAGCCATCTGAAAGGATCTTGAGAATAAATATGTTTAAAGTGTTTAAAGAGATAACAAAAGATTATACAGCCTGATCAGTTAGATATGGGGGGAAGAAACCAAATAGAAATCCTAGAAATAAAAATAATACGGTCTTTTGAAAAATTTGGCCTCAATACCATAGAGATAGCTAAAGAGAAAATTAGCTAATTGGATGATAGATTCGAGGAGATCAACTACAAAGCAGCCCGGAGAAGACAAAGAGATGGGAATTGTGAAAGGGAAGTTGGGAGACATGGAGGATAGAATGACAAGCTACAACATAAACTTAGGGCAGACTAGAGAAAACTGAGAGAAGACGACATTTAAAGAGATAAAGGCTGAGAATTTTGTAGAATTGAAGAAAAGTACAAACCCTGGAGTGGCTGCTCTCTGCATGAGAAAGCTGCCCTTCACCCACTTCTCCCCAGCCTTGTTGTTTTCATGGCCTACAGCCTGACCTCTTCGCCGGGATCAGGGGCCTTGCCCTGTCTCAGTAATAAGCAACCCTACCCAACTTTAAGTTGGAAGCTTCCCTACCCCATCCTCCAGTCCTTAAGACTTAATCATCTGGAACTGACCAATTTTTCTTAAACCTCTGCTACTCTGAGTAGTAGCTCCAGTGTCTTGTGTGATTCTTGCTCGCTCCCCACAATCTAGGGCGATGTTGATAACAATGGAAATTCGTTGAGTGAGTAATATATACTGGGGGCTACATTTAGGTGCTTTATACACTTTGTTTCTAAACCTCTGCAAAGCAGAAATTGTGCTATGTCATAGTTATAGTTATCTACTGCTGCGTAACAAATGCTCTAAAACTCAGCAACTCAAAACAACAAACACGTATTGCCTCACCGTTCCTGTGGGACCAGAATCCAGGAGCAGCTTAGCTGGCTGGTTCTGGCCCGTGGTCTCTCAGGAGGCTGCAGCCATTTGAGAACTGACTGGGGTGGGAGGACCCACTTGCAGGCTACCTCCTGTGGCTGTTCACCTGAGGTTTCCCTTCTTCCCCTGTGGACCCCTCCCTCCGGAGGGCTGCTCATGACAAGCCAGATGGCTTTCCCCAAGATGGAAATCACAGTCCTTCATAACCTGATCTTGGAAGTGACATACCATCATGCCCACTGTGTTATATTGGTCACACAGCCCATCCCTGGTACAAAGTGGGAGGGCACCCCAGAAAAAAGGACTAGAGGCTGGGATCGCTGGGGACCATCTTGGAGTCTACCCCATAGACCTCTTCCACAGATGAAAAATCTGAAGTGAGAGAGGAGTAACCTACCCAAGGCCACTAAAAACTTTATCAAATTCTTAGTCTTACAGGCACTAAGGCACATTTAATCCTCCCAGGAAGCCTAGGTGGGATATTCTCCATTTTCCCAATGAGGAAAGGAAGGCAGGAAAGGTGGGATAACTTGCCCCAATCCAACTTGCCTCTTAACCACTGCACTATCCTGCCTTCTTTAAAGCCTCCTCCCTCTGACCCCAGATTCCCCGGATTCTTTCCCGAGGCACCCTGCCCCATCTGTGTATTCCCCTGGGGGAATTAGTTTCCCAGGCCAGGGTGGTCTCCACGGGCACTCAGGAAAAACAGTGGGGGCCGGGGGGTGGGAAGGCACGGTCGCCTGGCCTTCAGCCCGGAACCCTACCCCCCACCCCCACCCCCGCACTGCCGCGGCTCACTCGGTCCACCCCCGCGGGCCCAGGTGCGCTGGACCAAGACTGCGGGCAGCGCCTCAGACAAGTTCCAGGAGACATCGGTGTTCAACGAGACGCTGCGCATCGAGCGCATCGCGCGCACGCAGGGCGGCCGCTACTACTGCAAGGCGGAGAACGGCGTGGGCGTGCCCGCCATCAAGTCTATCCGCGTGGACGTGCAGTGTGAGTCTCGGCCGGGGGTGCCCCCGGGCGCTCAGGCTCGGCGGGAGGAGGGGGGTGGAAAGGAGGCTGGAGAAGCGACACCTCCGTGGAAGAGCACAGTAGAGACTCATCTCTTCCGGACTGAAGGGGTTTACCTGCTGTTCCTCCAGTGTGTCTCACCCTATACCCTTCACACGTTTCCCTCCATAATCCATACGTACCTTGCAACAGCCCTCTCAAGTGATCAGGGAGGGTGGGACAGGTTGAATTATACTTTTTTCACAGATGAAATTGAGGTACTGGGGGTTTGTGACTTGTTCACCTGCAAAGGTTCTCTGGACTCTGCTCTGGTGCCCTTCCCATAGTACCTCATGTCTCTGCTTTTGCCCCAGGGGCCTCTCTGAAACTTCCTTACTCCCACCACTTACAGGACCAAGCACCCCTCAGTCCTGGCTGCTGGTTGAATGGGAAGCCCCTAGTCCCTACCTGCCCGCCATAGAGATACCCCCCTTAGCCCCAAGAGGCTATTTCACTGCTTGCCCAGGCTGATCCTAGTTACCCAGAAGCCGTAGGGCCAAGCCAAGGGGCCTGTCTGGCACCATCTTAATGTCTACAATGAACCTACCCATTAAATATGCCCATGCACCCCCACCCAAGTGAGACCCCCAAGTGGTGAGCAATGGAACCTCAGACCCTTCTGTCCCCTTTCAGTCAACCACAGGCCTGCCAAATCCTGGGGCTGAGGGTCATTTCTTGATTTATTGGTGCTGGAAGGGGGTGGCAGACATGGCCCGGGTGTTACCAATGCCCTACCTCCACCTCTGGTCTTTGTTATGACTTCTGTCCAAGTGGGCTGTGTGAGGACAGAATGATGGGACACCTGTCGAAGGATGTTAGGCTGTGGAATGTGGGTGCCTTTGGTTCACAACACTGGCTGCCCATTAGAATGTCTAGGGGGTTCTTTAGAAGCAACTACTGATGCCTGGGTTCCACTTCCAGAGATTCTGATAATTGGGCGTGGGGCCCCGGCATCAGGATTTTTCTTAAACTCTTTTTTTTAAATTGAGGATTAAGCTACATCCGATAGAGTACACTAATCTTAAATGTACAGTTCAGTGAATTCTTTTTTTTTTTTTAAGATTTTTTAAATTTATTTATTTGAGACAGAGAATGAGAGAGAGAGAGCACATGAGAGGGGGGAGGGTCAGAGGCAGAAGCAGGCTCCCTGCCGAGCAGGGAGCCCGATGTGGGACTCAATCCCGGGACTCCAGGATCATGACCTGAGCCGAAGGCAGTCGCTTAACCAACTGAGCCACCCAGGCGCCCAGTTCAGTGAATTCTTATGTCTATGCATGTGTAAACACCATCCAGTTCAAGAGCATTTCCAGGACCAGAAAGTTCCCTCATGCTCCCTCCCAGTCAATAATCTCCTTAGAGGCAATCATTCTTCTGACTTCTGACACCATCAATAAGCTCTGCCAGGCAGTGGTATTACAAAGAAAGTCTCCATGTGATTCTGTCGTGCAAACAGAGGTGAGAACCACTAATCTAGTCCAATTTACCAGCGAGGAAACAAGCCCAGAGAGAGAAGGGACTTAGGCAGGTCACACTGCAAATTAACAGCTAACCTGGGATTTGAACCAGTGTCCTGATTTCCAGTCTGCGGCTACTTCCTCCATCCCATGATGGGAGGGTGAAGATAGACACCCGCATGCAGGGCCAGGGGGAGGGACAGCTGGGAAGCCATTAAGCCCATTCCCCTGCCTCTAATGGGTGGTCAAGCTTGTGCGCTGGGAGAGCATCTGGCTCTCTGGAAGCATCCCTTGAGGGTGGCTTAGCTTTCCCTGCGGGCTGCCAGAAAACCCAGCCCCCCACCTTGGGGTCAGCTGGCCCTGACTCCACTGGGGCTGTGTCCTTGCAGACCTGGACGAGCCCATGCTGACGGTGCACCAGACGGTGAGCGATGTTCGAGGCAATTTCTACCAGGAGAAGACAGTGTTCCTGCGCTGTACGGTCAACTCCAACCCGCCTGCCCGCTTCATCTGGAAGCGGGGCTCCGACACCCTGTCTCACAGCCAGGACAATGGGGTCGACATCTATGAGCCCCTCTACACCCAGGTCAGGATGGACAGCAGCCGGCCTGGTCTCCTCATGGCTTGCCCCACACTCTTCCTTCTGCACCCAGCAAGGGAGGGGGACGCAGAGACCGAGGCCTCGTTATCCTGTGTTCCAGGGACGATGCCCTGACTCCAGTAATTCTGTTCTGACGTCAGAAGCATGCATTCTGATTGGGCTTCAGACAACCCTTGCCAAATGAGATCAGGACAGAAAGGTCAGGGAGGACAGGAGAGTCCCCCAGGCACCAGTCCTCCGGGGACATTGCTAGTTAGGAAAGGCACCCTCCAGGGGCAGGCATGTCATCCCTGCGTGCTGCTGGCTGGCAGAGTATTGGGAACTCTCGGGCAGGCGCGGTAGCAGTTGGGGGCAGAGAGATGACTGCACTTCCCATGGGACCCCTACAGTCCCGGACGGTGGTGATGCAGCTGTCCTACCAGGAGCATCTTTCAGAGGTGGCTATCCTAGGTGGCAAAGCTCCACATGAGGCCATGGCCTGTGGGCCAGACCCATGTTTGTATGGGTTGTAAGACAGAGCAGGAGTCCTTCCTTACCGTCCATTTCCCAGAGTGGGAAAACTGAGGCTGTCCCGGCCGGTGTGCCCCAGGACAGCACCAGATGCAGAGAAGCCCAAGGTATGGAGACTGCAATATCCACCCCAGGCTCTGGCTCCCTGAGGCTAAACAGTGTGGAGGTTGGAAAGATAGAAATTTAAGTAGGAATTTGCTTCCGCCTCGGGTGCTGGGTGAATGTGTGTGGGATCCCTAGAGATCCAAGCAGGCCCCTCACCCCAGTGCTCTGCTGCTGCCTAGGGGGAGACCAAGGTCCTGAAGCTGAAGAACCTGCGGCCCCAGGACTATGCCAGCTACACCTGCCAGGTGTCTGTACGCAACGTGTGCGGCATCCCAGACAAGGCCATCACCTTCCGGCTCACCAATACCACGGGTACAGGCCTTCCCTGCCCGTCCCCCCCCCCCCCCCCGCCGCCCACCTGGGGCTGACTCCCCAGCTAGGAGACAGCGCCCCGCCCCACACGGGACTCTAGGCCCCTCCCCGTGAGCGTGTCTCCACCCCGCCCCCCGCCTGCTCCCTACCCTCTCCCTCCAGGCCTTCCCCAATGGCTTCTCCTCCCCCCTCAGCTCCCCCAGCGCTGCCTCACGGTCCCTAAGACCCCACCTCCTTGTCCTCGTAGCACCACCAGCCCTGAAGGTGTCTGTGAATGAAACTCTGGTGGTCAACCCGGGGGAGAATGTGACAGTACAGTGTCTGCTGGCAGGCGGCGATCCCTTACCCCAGCTGCAGTGGTCCCACGGGCCGGGCCCGCTGCCCTTGGGTGCTGTGGCCCAGAGTGGCACCCTCAGCATCCCTTCAGTGCAGGCCCAGGACTCTGGCTACTACAACTGCACGGCCACCAACAACGTGGGCAACCCTGCCAAGAAGACGGTCAACCTGCTGGTGCGATGTACGTGTGTCCGGAGGGCGGGAGGGAACTCGGGAGGCGGGCGGGGGCCCTGCCCTCCAGGAACCGCCGGGGAACTGGGAAAGGAGCCTGTCTGCTTCCTTTTATCTGTCTGCCAGCGGCTGGACTACAATTTGTATAAAGTTTTATTTATAATCTACATTTCCAAATGTCATCTTGACAGTGGAAGAAGTGGGAAGGGCTGGCGTTGATTTCCTATATATTTTTTAAGATTTTATTTATTCATGAGAGAGAGAGGCAGAGGGAGAGGGAGAGGGAGAAGCAGACTCCTCGCTGAGCAGGGAGCCCAATGCGGGACTCGATCCCAAGACCCTGGGATCACGACCTGAGCCAAAGGCAGACGCTTAACTGACTGAGCCACCCAGGCACCCCAATTACTGACATTTTTCTTAGATTGGGAAACTGAGGCTGCCAAAAGCTAAATGTGGACATTCCAGTCTTTAAGAGAAAATTCCTGACTCTTCCCATACAATGGTTTCTACATTTTCCACAGAATTAAAATGAAAATAACATGGATTTGTACATACCTCATATGCAAATCTTTATTAGCAAAGTGTGTCAGTGAGTCTGAAGGTAATTACTAAATGTAAAAATGATACAAAACTTGGGGCACGATTAAAGAAGTATAAACACCCTACTTACTAAACCTCAGCCCCATTAGCTTCTCAGTATGATCTTGATTTTGCTACTGTGCTTGAAGGAGAAAGCTTTTTTTTTTTTTTTAAGTTTTATTTATTTAAGTAATCTCTGTACCCAACATGGGGCTCGAACTCACGACCCTGAGATCAACAGTCACATGCTCTATTGACTGAGCCAGCCAGGTGCCCCTAAAGAGAAAACTTAAAATTCTTCTGACTTAGAAGTAACTTTAGGTTGTTGTTTGGCTGTTGTTTATTTATTTGAAAATTTTAAAGATCCAGGCTTGTTTGCAGCTCTTTAGCCCTTGAAAATAAAGTATAGCTTCTGTCAAATCCAGTGGAGAGTCTTCTGATGAAATGGTCTCTCCTTTTTGTTCTTCCCTCATCCCAAAAAGAAGCTAGCTCTCGGTGAGTTTTTACTTAATCAGAGCAAGAAAGACAGTAGCAAGATTGTTGCTGATGACTACTTTTTCCTTTGATGGTACTTTTCTTGTCAGATTACTTTTTTCCACCTAATTCCATTTGGCCTTTAAAACCTAGGTTCCTGAGATTGCAGTTTACATCGCCTCTTAGGGTGATGTCCAGCCTGCTCTGCCCAGTCCAGTCCTAGTTCATGGCCGTTGTACCAGGGACCTGTCGAATTAGCACCCACTATTGAGAATTCTGTCTAGGGGCACCGGGATGGCTCAGTCAGTTAAGTGTCCAACTCTTGATTTCAGCTTAGGTCTTGATCTCAGGGTCATGAGTTCAAGCCCTGCTTTGGGCTCCATGCTAGATGTGGAGCCTACTTACAAAAAGAAGAAGAAAAATTCTGTCTAACTCTTGGCTATGTCAGACAATATTCAGATTTTTCAAAGAGGCTAGACCCTTTTTTTCTAAACTGTGTTTTATGTAATTTCACGTAAAATAATTGTATTAGGCTTTTATTATTAAAATTGCACAAACTTGTTGCAAAGAAGCAAACAGTACAAAAGGATAAAATTTCCCCTCAGCCCCACTCTCTAGACAGAAGCATTAATACATTCTGGTGCCTCTTTCCAAAAATTGTACTTTGCATATTCAAGGTTTAAAACAAGAATAAAAATAAAGCAGTGCAGCCTTTAAGAGTGTAGGCTGAGTCTGAATTCAAGGTTGGCTATTTCTTTGGGCAAGTTAGTTAAGCTGTCTGAGCCTCAGTTCTCTCCTTTGTAAAATGGGGACAGCAAAGTGCCTCACTCCAAGATTGTGGGATGGGTGAGATGAGTAAACCCACGTCAAGCACTTGGAATGGTGCCTCTCACATAATGGACGTTCAGCCAACTGTGGCTATAACAATTCCTAAACCCACTTTCCTACAGCCAGCTTTTTTGGATTTTTAAAAATGCATCTGATCGCTTCTCAGCCTTTTGGCTAAGATCAAGTGTAGTATCTGTTCTTATCAGTTTAAAAATGCATCTGAGCAAGCAGAACGATTTCCAAGCAAAGTGATGGTTTCTCTTGGGGGTGGTGGTGGTGTGGGAAGGCCAGTTCAAGGAGAGAAGCTGGGTCCGGATGGGGGTGGGAGGGACATAGACCCTTGGCCTTGGGCCAGCCCCAGCCACCTCTCCCTCCCCATCCACCCATAGCCATGAAGAACGCTACGTTCCAGATCACCCCAGATGTGATCAAAGAGAGTGAGAACATACAGCTGGGCCAGGACCTGAAGCTGTCGTGCCATGTGGATGCAGTACCCCAGGAGAAGGTGACCTACCAGTGGTTCAAGAATGGCAAGCCGGCACGCATGTCCAAGAGGCTGCTGGTGACCCGAAATGACCCCGAGTTGCCTGCCGTCACGAGCAGCCTAGAGCTCATTGACCTGCACTTCAGCGACTATGGCACCTACCTGTGCGTGGCTTCCTTCCCAGGAGCACCTGTGCCTGACCTCAGCGTCGAGGTGAACATCTCCTCTGAGACAGGTGGGCAGCTGAAGCGGCATGGGTGTGTGTGTGTGTGTGTGTGTGTGAGGAAACTGGAGAGGCCCACAGAGGGGAGGTGGGCACAGTAGCTTGGGGGAAAGGAGACCAGAGTGAGGGGAACACAATTTGTGTTTCCTCTGTGTTCCATACCCATTTATGAAGCATCTGTTGTATGCCAGGCATTGTGCTAGGCTCTGGGGTAGAGTGGTGGGCAAAATGAGCTCTCCTGGCATTGAACGAAGCAGGAAGGCAAACATTTTTCAGATAGTCTCACAAATATATCACTGCAAACTCTGATGCACGAGAGTCGGGAAAGAGTTTCCTAAGATAGAATGTTTGATCTGAGATCTAAGGGAGGGGCAGGATTTTGCTAGGCAAAAGAGAGCAAGGGAGGGTGGAAGAAAAGGGAGGCCAAAGAAGCAGCATGTGCAAAGGTCCTGTGGCAGGTAAGTGCGTGGGCCATTTGGAGCACTTTTGAAGGGAGGAAAGTGCAGCTGGGAGAATGGCGTGAAATGGGAGAGAGCAGAGGGGTCAGCGGGGGCCAGATTATGCAGGGATTTGGGTCTTTATTCCAATAATAATAAATAACAACAATGAGATAATGACTAACATTTATTGAGTGTTTATTCTGTGTTCTGATGATTTCATATTTAGCTCATTCACCTTCATGGTTTACCTTATGGGGTAGTTTATCATCAGTGTTTAGAGATGAAGAAACAGGCTCAGAGAGTTTAAGAAACTCACCTAAGTTAACAAACAGTAAGTGGTGTAGCTGGGATTCGAACCCAGGCAGTCTGACTGTAGAGCCACCCCTGAAAGGTTTACATTTTAAGAATGACAGGAGTTTGGAGGGGATGATTTTGGAGAGAGTCTCTAGAATCTTATCTCCAGTCCTTAGCCCCTTGCACCAAGGAGCTGGCTGACTTTGGCTAAGCCTCTTTGACTCTCTGGGCCTCAGTTTCTCCTCTGTGAGACAGTGAACCAGATGGCCTCAGAGGCCCCTTCCATCCTGACTTCTGCACAGGGAAAAGACTTCGTAGCCAGGGAGTGTGTCCCTTACAAGTCGTATAAGTGGATCCCATAGCTGGGACACAGGATGGGAGAGGGAAGATGAGGCTGGGGAGTGGCAGAGGCTGGAGCACGAGGGTCTTGTTTGTAGAGCCAAGGAACTGGAGCTTTAACCTGAGGGCAGTGCAGCCTCAAAGGAAGGAGACAGCCCTTTAACCTGTGGGGGCAGAGAAAGGTTGGGAGCTGGGACGTTTTGGAAACAGGGAAATCAACGGGGCACTGGGCCATTTCCTCAGTTTGGCTCATTAGCCTGATGCCTAGGGCATGGAAGCTTTTTAAGGGCCTGTGGAAATAATTTAGACCTGGAAAAACAAATTAATTGGCTGCAAAATACAAAGAGAAAACTGTAAAATTAAAGCCAAGGCATTTGTATAAATGTTTACAAGAGTATGAATGATCCTAACTAGATAACTGGACCTCAGCTTGCCTTGTGGAGTTATTTACAATTTATATTTAATGTAGGACATTTTAATTTGTTTGATGGGATGTGGGATGGGACCCATGGAAGTCTTAGAAGACCCTCCAGTTGGGTGATGTGTTGGGTTGGATTAGGTTTGGCTGTGTGTAACAGAAAATCCCAAAATACTACTAGTGGCTTAAATGAGCTAGATGTGTATTTTTTTTCCTCATAAAAGTGAGCAGTCCAGGCTGGAATAATGGCTCAGCTCCACCAAGTCCTCAGGGCCCCAGGCTCCATCTTGTCTTGCTATTCTGTTATCCCTAGTGTGGGCCACCTTGTCCACAATGGCAGTTCCAGCTGCAGCCATCAGTCTGCATTCCAGCCCGCAGGAAGGAGGAGGAGAAGAGGGGCACAGCCTCGCCTTTTAAAGACCCTTATTTCCTGTCACATCCCACTGGCCAGAATTTAGTCACATGCTCACAGCTAGCTAGCGCTAAGACAGGCTGGGAGACATAATGGTTGTTCTGGCTGTGTGCCCTGCTAAACTCCAGATATCCTATTACCTTGGAAGAAAGGGTGAGCATGTTGAGGGACAGACTAGCGATCTGGGATAACACTCCAGAAGGCAAGATGGAGGCTTTAACTAGATCGGGGTCAGTGGGCAGGAGAGAGGGGGTTGGGAGAGGAGGTCATTGGGTAGAACTGTTTACAAGGTGGAACCCCCTTTCCTTGGGCTAAAGGGAAAGAAGGAATAGGCCGGGACGACTTCAGATCTCTTTCTGAGTTGGGAGACCCTGAGGCAGAGACCCCAGAAGGTAGAGAGAATTGGGGGGAGGTGAGCTGTGTTTTGGAAATACGGAGGGATCTTTGGGACATCTGGGATGGGGAAGGGAGGCTCAAACCTAGGGGGAGGGAAGCCGAAGCCCCAAAGCAGGGGCCGGCGGGAGCTCTAACCCTGCTCCTGCCCGCCTCCCCACCGCAGTGCCTCCCACCATCAGCGTGCCCAAGGGCAGGGCCGTGGTCACAGTGCGGGAGGGCTCGCCCGCCGAGCTGCAGTGTGAGGTTCGAGGCAAGCCGCGGCCGCCGGTGCTCTGGTCCCGCGTGGACAAGGAGGCTGCGCTCCTGCCCTCGGGGCTGCCCCTGGAGGAGACCCCGGACGGGAAGCTGCGGCTGGAGCACGTGAGCCGCGACATGAGTGGGACCTACCGCTGCCAGACGGCTCGGTATAATGGCTTCAACGTGCGCCCCCGCGAGGCCCAGGTGCAGCTGAACGTGCAGTGTGAGTCTCATCGCCCCACCTGGACTCCCTTCTGAGCTGTCCCTCCCGGTTCTCAGCCTGACCTGCCCCCTCTCCACCCCTTCATACACTCCAGTCCAACCAACCCCTCCACGTACTGCCCATATCCCCCAAACCTTACCACCCCCGTGTTGTGTTCTAAGGTGGGAGGTCTGTGACTCTTGCCACATTTCCATTATCAAGTGCTGCCCCCCCCACCCCCATCTTCATTCCCAGGGACCCAGTGAGCAAAGACATAACTGATAGAACATAACAGGTAGACATGGGAGTTTGAAAGACCTTCAAGGGAGCACGTTGTGTCTGATAGTATAACGATGAGAGTTAACTCACCTCGTGCCAAGCACTGTTCTAAGAGCATTTTAATGCATGAACTGATTTAACCCTTCACAGCCCTATAAATAGACTCTTTTATTTCCTTATTTTTACAAACCAAGAAACCGAGTCACAGGATAAGTAACTTGCTTAAGTTACTTAGTGATAAGGGTTTACATTTTAAGAATGACAGGAGTTTGGAGGGGATGATTTTGGAGAAAGTCTCTAGAATCTCATCTCCAGTCCTTAGCCCCTTGCACCGAGGAGCTGGCTGACTTTGGCTAAGCCTCTTTGACTCTCTAAGGTCTTACCAGCTAGTTTGAGGCAGGGTTGAGATTTGAACCTAAGGCATCTAGCTCTGGGGATTTTGCTCTGAGCTCCGATGTTATGCTGCTTTTCACTACGTGGGGAAGGGGGCGGGGAGAGGAGTGTGAGGGGACCATTTGAGGCCCAGCCTGGGAAGCATGGCTGGAGGAATTGGCCGGGATTGGGTGGGTATCTGCAGGTCAGGGAGGTATGAGCGCGGCTGTTGTGTATGTTACGAGTGTGTATCCGCTCTGAGATCCCTCCAGGCTGCGGGGTGCGGGAGCAGGGTCGAGTGCGTCGCCTCCGATGGGGCCGCTCCTCCAACCCCACCCGGCCCCGCTGACCGCCGCCCCCGCCCCCAGTCCCGCCGGAGGTGGAGCCCAGCTCCCAGGATGTGCGCCAAGCGCTGGGCCGGCCCGTGCTGCTGCGCTGCTCGCTGCTGCGGGGCAGCCCCCAGCGTATCGCCTCGGCCGTCTGGCGCTTCAAAGGGCAGCTGCTGCCTCCGCCGCCCGCTGTCCCCGTCGCCGCCGAGGCCCCCGACCACTCCGAACTGCGCCTCGACGCCGTCACCCGCGACAGCAGCGGCAGCTACGAGTGCAGCATCTCGAACGACGTGGGCTCGGCTACCTGCCTCTTTCAGGTCTCGGGTGAGCGTCCCGTGGGTCCCGCCCCCAACCGCGCCCACCTGGGGCCAGGCTCCGCCCCAACCCCAGCCCCGCCCACAGTCGACCTGGGCCCCGCCCCTTTCCAGCCCCCCTACACTAAGTTCAGGTCCCTGCTTTTCCAAGACCCTCCCATGCGAGGTCTAAACCCCGCCCACTCCGCTCGGACCAAACCGTGACGTCTTTTAGGGCCCCTCTAGACAGGCTACACCGCTTCACTCACGCCCTCTCCAGGTGTAGGAACTTCTCAAGTCCCACTTATACGTGCCCTAAGCCCCGCCCGTTTTAGCTCAGCCTCCCTCTCCTTGGCCTCGGATAGCCCTGCCGCTTTCAAACCCCTACTTCCCCGGGCTTAGGCTTCGCCCTTCTAGCCCCGCGAGCACCAGGTATGGGCCCTTCTCTTTAAAGACCCATCCACACCGCGCCTGGGCCCCAATTACGAGGCATAGGCCCCACCCCTTCCAGCCTCGTCCAATCCCAGCTCTCTGTTTCCTCCTTTCCTGGTAGCTGGTGCGCTCCAGCTCAGCCCACACCAGGTTTAAACCCTCCAACTCAAGCCCTGGGCACCGCCCCATCCCAGCCATCACATTTCAAGCCCCTCCTCCTTCGTCCTTGGTCCCAGAGGCTGCGGACGGAGAACCCCCTCTTTTCGTAATTGCAGGCCCAATGAGAGGGGCCTGAGCTGTAGCTAAGAGGAGAGAAGACGACCCTCAACAGCTTCTCTGGAACGTCGTGGGTGGCTCTGGGCCAGGCAGCACACATTTCCTGAGCTGTCACCCCAGAGATTCAGGCCCCTTGATGCCCAGAAATCCCTCTCAGCCTATCTCGTCATCAAGTCATTCCTGGGTGGGCTGTTTGGGGCTGCAGGCGGGCATGGGTGATTCAGAAAGGGGTGGAGGTCGTGGTGAAGGCTGAGGGGAACGCATAGGGGCCGAAGGGGTTTCTGATGCCCTTTCTCTTCTTTGAGGAAGAGCTGGTTCCCTGTCAGAGCTGGTGGCAGTGCCCCTGGAGGAGAGCCCCAGGTGTGCCTGTCCCCTTCTACTGCACCTCCAGCTCTCTCAGCAGCCCCCAACTGACCGGGTGCCCCTTTAGCTCTTGTGTGGATCTCTTCACTCAAAAGCAGGGGGCCAGGACCACAGGTCACTCCCCAGCCCTTCCCCACCCCACCCAGCCCTGCCAGCCAGAGGCCCCTATGACATTTCCCACCTCCTTCCCCTCTCCCCTGTTCTCCCACACTTCCCCTGTCTTCCCACCTTTTTGCCTCTCTCCATCCCTCTCCTTTCTCTTCCTTCCACCTCAATATCCTTGACCCTTCTTTGCGTCTTTCCCCCATCCTCTTTCCCTGTGTCTTCTCTAATATCCCTCCTCTGTGTCTTCCCAAATTTCTCTTTTCTCTGGCTTTTCCTTGGCCTTTCCTCTCTGTTCTCACCAATACCACGTCTTGGAATTCCCAATCTCCCTTTTCTCCACTTCTCACTTTCACTCTTACTCCACCCTCACTCCCCCGATCTCCTCCTCTCCCACCATCTCCTCTCTTCACTATATTCCCTTTCTCTTTGTCTCCCCATACCCTGTCTCTGTTCCTCACCATCCTCTTCTGTCTCCCTCTCCCGTGCCTCCTCTCTCTGTGTCTCTCCCCATCCCCACCCTTCACGGCCCCATGCCCCCCTCCCCGCCCTCTCAGCCAAAGCCTACAGCCCGGAGTTTTACTTCGACACCCCCAACCCCACCCGCAGCCACAAGCTGTCCAAGAACTACTCCTATGTGCTGCAGTGGACCCAGAGGGAGCCCGATGCTGTCGACCCCCTGCTCAACTACAGACTCAGTGTCCGCCAGGTGGGCCAAGGGGGACAGGGGCCCGGGGTCAGGCTGACCCTGGGAGTGTCCCTCAAGCCATGGGAAGGGGTTGGAGGCAGGGATTGGACATATTTGACCCCCTTACAGACCACTCTTCAGAGCCAGAGAGAAAGTATTCTGGACACAGCAGCAGAAGCTGGGAGGTTCTAGGGACCTGTGCCCTCCGACCCCATGCTCTGGGCCCAGCCCTGAGAATTGGGCTATGTCTGCTGGGTTCATACAAGGGAAAGGGGACAGAGCTAGCTCTGCTCACAAAACACAGAATCTACTTGTGAGTCAGGAGCTTAGAGTGGGGTAGGGGGGGGCAGTCTCATCCACAGGGTCTCTAGAATGCAAGGCTGGAGCTATGCTGTTCTTGTGTCCAGTCTAATTCCATGTGGTTCTGCCCAAGGGGCAGGAGGTGTGGAGGGTAAAAGTGTGGCTCTGGGGCAGACCGCCTAGGCTAGAATCTAGCTCTGTGTGAGCTAGGGCAAATGACATCTCTATGGCCTCAGTTTCTTTATCTGTAAAATGGGAGTCATTATAATGTTCTACCTCAGAGGATTGTTATTTTGAGGATTAAGTGAGATAATAATGGCAAATCACTTTGAGCAGTGCCCAGCATCCCGTATTATTAAGGACAGCCCTAGGAGGGAGGCGTGGTAGGAGTGATTGCTCTCTCTCACAGAGGGGGAAACTGAGGGTCTGGCTTCCTAGTCCTTTATTCTTTCTGCTCCCTGACACTGCCCCCCACCCCACCCTCCAAGTCACACCAGGGCCTGGGCCGGTGCTCTGGTGGAGGGTGTGGCCTGCTGGGCATCTGGGAACGCCCTGTGTCTGCAGTTGAATCAGCACAACGCCGTGGTGAAGGCCATCCCAGTGCGGCGCGTGGAGAAGGGGCAGCTGCTGGAGTACATCCTGACTGACCTCCGTGTGCCCTACAGCTACGAGGTCCGCCTCACACCCTACACCACCTTCGGGGCTGGTGACATGGCCTCCCGCATCATCCACTACACAGAGCGTAGGTGGTGGTGGGGGGGTAGGGGTGGTGGGAAGGGTGGGCTCATCTCCTCCCCAGGGGACCCCCCTTCAACCTCCCCACATGGTTCCAGAGCTTGGGGCTCCCCACTGTGCAGTGTCCTACTTTGTCACCGCAGGCTAGGCCCCTCTGGCCCCCAGTCCTGGTTTTGGGAACCCTGTCCCCTGGTCCGAAGCCTGGGCACCCTCTGTACGGTCCCACACCTCAGTTCTGACTTGGTTTTCCCGCTTGCTTTCTCAGCCATCAACTCTCCCAACCTGTCAGGTGAGACACCTCTCCCCCACTTCCCCTTCCCTTTGGGAACACAAAGACTCCCTTGGTGGGAGGAGAGGACCCCGAGAGATACCCAGAGAGAAAATGGGGTGGAGGCCAGCCGCTGGAAGGAGAAGCCAAAGGGGACAAGGCTGGGCTTGGAGACACGTGCATCCAGGATTGATTCTGGGGCTTAAAGGTGGGGGGGGGGGGCAGAGGTAGGGGACATCTGTAACTCAGGGCCTCTCCTCCTCAATCAGCACCCTGATCCTGTCCCTAGAATCACTGTCCCTAAAAGAAAAATGGAGAGACCAGACTAGTCCACATCCCCTGTTCTCTGCAGCAGGGGTCCCTAATCTGAGATCCAGGAAGCCCTCCCTCCCCGCAAAGGATCTGTGTATAGAATTCAGGGGGTCCATGAGCCTGGAACGTGGAAGGGCATACAGTGACTTCTTTATCTTCCCCTAACTTCTAGCAGAAGTTTAACATCTTCAGGGACGAATGTAGGCAACAGACTGCACTAGTATGATCACTCCCTGTGACCCTGTCATCAGGACAAAGCCCCGTTTGCACATTATCTTAAAGTTGTTACAGCCACTCCTGAATATCATTTACATTCATCAGGACTTCAAAACCACAGCAGTTATTAGAGCTAAAACTAGATCTTGTTATTTAATTAGATAATAAAGAAGCCCACCTATTGTTATCTCACAAACGTGTTTTTTAAATATTTTGACAGCTGTATCTCTATATAAGTGATTTTCCTTTGTGACCCTGTGTATTTCATTTTGTGCATCTAAAATTATTATTCTGAGATGGAGTCCTTAGACTTCACTAGATGTCAGAGGGTCTGCAGTGTACAAAGGTTAGGAAGTCCCATTCTGGGAACAAATTTGTCAGGGGCCCTGTTGCCTGGTTTCTGAAGTCCTGAGATCCTAGGCCCACGGCTTGGATGCGCGGCACCTGCCTCGGGGTGGCCAGGGCGGGCGAAGCTAGACCAGGTCGCCTGAGGAGCCTGACCCTCTTCGTCTCCTCCCCTCCTCCTTGGCCCAATGCAGACAACACCTGCCACTTTGAAGATGAGAAGATCTGTGGCTACACCCAGGACCTGACAGACAACTTTGACTGGACACGGCAGAATGCCCTCACCCAGAATCCCAAGCGCTCCCCCAACACTGGTCCTCCCACTGACATCAGTGGCAGCCCTGAGGGTGAGGACATGGACTGCGGCAAGGACAGCTTCAGGGAGGGGTCTGGCACTAGGAAACCCCAGTCCAAGGGGGGAGACACAGCCCTGCCCTCAGGGAGCCCTAGTCTGAGGGGAGACACAGTCCTGCCTCAGGGAACCTCAGTCTGAGGGGAGATACAGCCCTGCCCTCAGGGAGCCCCAGTCTGAGGGGAGACACAGCCCTGCCCTCAGGGAGCTCCAGTCTGAGGGGAGACACAGCCCTGCCCTCAGGGATCCCCAGTCTGAGGGGAGACACAGCCCTGCCCTCAGGGAGCCCCAGTCTGAGGGGAGACACAGTCCTGCCCACAGGGAGCTCCAGTCTGAGGGGAGACACAGTCCTGCCCTCAGGGAGCCCCAGTCTGAGGGGGGAGCCCCAGTCTGAGGGGAGACACAGCCCTGCCTCAGGGAGCCCTAATTTGAGGGGGAGACACAATTCTGTCTTCATGGGGACTCAGAAGAAGAGAAACTGCACTAGAGCTCGAACTCCTGGCCTAGACTCCTGTGCCGGGCGGTGAGGCGGGGAGGACCAGATGGGATAGGTGAGGCCCCTGGGGTCAGGTGAAGTTAAGGCAGTGAAGGAATCAGACGGGAAGCAGCCAGTGTGGGGTGAGGAGGAGGCTGTTGGTGCATCTCCCCCTCCCCAACAGGCTACTACATGTTCATCGAGACATCAAGGCCCCGGGAGCTGGGGGACCGAGCCCGTTTGGTGAGTCCCTTGTACAATGCCAGCGCTAAGTTCTACTGCGTCTCCTTTTTCTACCACATGTACGGGAAGCACATCGGTGAGTCAGGGGACCAGGTAGTCTGCCCAAGGGTTGCTCGGGCAGGGAGGAGAGAGGGAGTCCACAGGAGGCTGGGCATGGCCCATGCGAGGCCTGGGCTTCCCAACTTGGCTGAATGACAAATCCTTGGAGGGGGTGTAGGCAGAATCTGGGCAAGGGAGGAAGCCAGAGCCAGCTTGTCTGAGGTTGTCCTGAGTCTGCAAAGAAGATAGCTCCAGCAGGACAAGATGGAAGCCTTGGAGGAGAGGGCGAAAAAGGCTAAGAGGGTGTCTGTATTGAGCACCTGTCAAGTGCCTGGTGACTTCCTGGGTGCTCTGCATCTGTAGTCCCATTATCTCTCACAAGCACCAGGTGAGGGAGGTACTACCATATAAATCAGAGAGGTTCAGCATTTTCCCCAGGATCACACAGCAACCCAAGTTGTCTGACTCCCCCAAGCCCTGAACACAGGATTGGGAGGGTGCCGCTTTGTGAGCAATGAGGGGCAGTCCGGCTTCCTAAGGGTGGGAGTGCATTTGCCCTCTGGGAAGTCACATGAATCAATGAACTTATCATTCAGCCATCACTTCCCCAGCTCCTGCTCTGTGCCAGGCATCAGGTGCTGCAATGAACAGGGCAGAGCAGTTCCCCGTGCTCCTGGCACCTACGGTCAAGTGGGAGAGACAGACATTAAACAGCTAATGGCACCAGATAAGACTGAGGGGCCGTTGTGACACGTGTCCACGTGGCCAAGACAACTGGGAACAGGGACCAGCGCTGGGGGCTTGATTAGGGAAGACTCTGCGGAGGAAGTGACAAGTTTTTAAATTTTTTATTTATTTGTTTGTTTACTTCTTTACTAAGACAGGCCATGTATTTTGCATGGGTCAGGAGGTACAAAGGGCGCGTAATGAGAGTCCCCCTCCCGTCCCAGTCCTCCTGCGACCTAGAGCCCTTCCCCAAAGGCAATCACTGCGCTAGATCTGGGGGCAGGTTTCCGGAAACACTATATACATATAGAAGCCAAAGGCAGATTTGAATTTGACCCGAGGAAGACTCTGTAAGCATCAGATCTGGACAGGAGGGCTTTCTAGCAGGGATGCTGTGGAGGGGCCCCCTGTCCCAAGTCACGTTACTCCCCTGCTCTGCCCCTTTCATCACCATCTCGTCTAGGCCTCCAGTATCTGATCCGGCCCCTGCCTCCTTCTCTGACCTCATTTTCTGCCAGTTTCGCCTTGGCTCCCACTCAGCTTGTGAGCACACTGGTCTCCTTGCTTTTCTTGAAATACTTGAGGCGGGTTCCTGCCGAAGAGGACTTTGCTCATGATGTTCCCTGGCCTGGAACATTCTCCCCCTTCCCTCATTCAGGTCTCCTCAGAGAGGTCCCTGACAATCCCACCTCAATACCTCTTTATTCCTTTCCCTGCATTATTAGCTTTGTAATGCTTATCACCAATAGAAGGTAAGCTCTAGGAGGGCAGGGGTCTTTGCCTTATTCACTGACGTATCTCTCGTGTCTAGAACAGTGCCTGGCACATAGTGGGGCTCAATTAGTTGAACGAATGAATGATAGGGAGGCCTAAGGTTCACAAACCCCAAAGAAACTTCTAACCATGAGTTTCTCTGAAAGTCCTCTTTCAGTTGTGAGGACCATCATAAACAGTTTTTCATTCAGCACGTAATTGTTGAGAACCCATAGCAACTTGCTGCAGACCTTCCCTCAAAGAGTCAGACGGGGAGGAGAAGATGTGAATCCCCGCTAACTGTCACACCACGGAGCAGAGAGTGGTCTGGGGCCTGGAGATGGCGTTTCAGAGAGGCCTCAAATCACAGGAAGGATTTGGCCAAGGCAATGTGGTAGGGGAGGGAGTCTCCAGCAGTGGGAAAAGCCTGAGCAGAAGCCCAGAGGCTGGGAAGCTGTAGTCTGTCTGTCCAGGCTCCAGCACAGATTTCACTCTGGCTTTGCAGGTGGCAAGGGAGGTAGGGAAGACAGTGAGCAGGCCCACCCTTCAGGGAGCTTGCAGGTCTTGGACCCTGGCTGACCCCTATGAAAGGCTGTCAGGAAGCCCCTGAGCAGGGGAGATCCTAGAGCTGATGGGCTACTTAGGGAAGCAATTTTTGGTTAAGCAGTGAAAAGGAGGGGTCCCCCATTAGTGGCCTTGGGGCAGGGTGGTGGAGGAAGGAGAAAAGATGTGGGAATTGAGGGGGATAAGAATGGGGGTGGGTGGAAGAGCTCCAGGATGGGGAAGAGAGAGGGTCCCTTTGGGGCTGGTGAGGAGCCTGAAAGGCACTGGGGCTTGGGCCTATTGAAGCCTGTGTGGCACCTCCCGGGCCACTGGGAGCTGGCCATAGCCATCTGATGGGTCCATCTGCTGGCAAGGGTCCCCACCCAGGCCTGGCCCTGCTGCTGGGGAAGGGGGTGTTTCTTGCTGTCCTGTTCCCTCCTCTTCCCTCCCCTCGTAGCCCACCTGGCAGCTCTGAGAACCAGCTGTCCCCAGATCTTGTGTCTTTCGGGCCAACTCCTTTCAGCTCAGGCAGGTAACATTTGGTGACTCTCCCCCACCGGGGGTCTGCTATCTGGTGTCACAGATGGTGTGGCTTTGTCTCTGGACAGCGCCATGGAAATGCCAGCCACCAGGTGCTAAGATTCATTCCCCCTTCCCTCTGAGCCAGATCCTTCGTATCACTGGGGGCTTGAGGCGGGCTGGACGAGCCAAGAAGGGGCATGACATGGCCTGGGCACCTTCGCCAAGCCATGATCCCCTCCCTCTTTTCCAGGGCCCCAGCACCTCCAGAATTCCAGGCCCCTGTGGCTGTGGGCACACGAGCTCAGCACCCACAGGCAAATGCCCTCAGCGTTTCACTTCCTCTGTTTTTCCCGTGGCTATGTGGCACAAATACCAACATCTCTCTTTAAAGCAACTCCCTCTTTTTCTTAGCATTGTCCGAAGCGTCAATATTAGAGAAATCGTGAGTTTGAAGGACTCGCCTTTATTCATTTCTCAAAACATACATCTAAGTATCAAACGTTTTAAAGTCCATTCCTGTGCTTCCAGAAGAATCATCCCACGCCAGGGGTGTGCACTGTGTGCTTTGGGAATCCTGCTCTGTGCTCAGTCATAGGCCCCACTGCCTGGGACAACTCCACTGTTTAGAGGAAGAAGGATGGTGTGTGTGTACGTGTGTGTGTGTGTGTGTTGGGGGGGGGGGGATCAGCTGATTAGAAAGGAAGGGAAGGAATGAAAGAAAATTTGCAGGCGTCCTGATGAATTGAAGCCCGCTGCTGTCGTCTCTGTCCCGTGTTGAAGGTGCCCCTCGCCGCCCCCCCCCCTCCGGGGATAACGGGATGTGAACCAGTCTGGGCTGGTGCTGTGGGCAGTGGCGGGGGAGAGGGCCTTGTCCAGACCCTCACTGCCCCCTTCTCTTCATCCCCACCACAGGCTCCCTCAACCTCCTGGTGCGGTCCCGGAACAAAGGGGGCCTGGACACGCACGCCTGGTCCCTCAGTGGCAATAAGGGCAATGTGTGGCAGCAGGTGCATGTGCCCATCAAACCCAGCGGGCCCTTCCAGGTGAGTCCAGCGGGCCCGGGGGCCCCTCACAGGCTCCCCCAGCCCTCAGGCCGGTGCTCTGACCAGGGAGCACTTAGGAAGACTCCGGGCTCCCTCCGGGGAGCTGGGGAGAAACCCAGGCGGGGGTATGGGGGCTTCCAAGTGGACTGAGGGGAAGGAAGGGGTTGGGGGCTCTCTTGGGAAGAATCCCCTAATCCCTGCTCTCTGCTCTCTGACCCCACCCCAGATTATTTTTGAGGGGGTTCGAGGCTCTGGCTACCTGGGGGATATCGCCATAGATGACGTCACACTGAAGAAGGGAGAGTGTCCCCGGAAGCAGATGGATCCCAATAAAGGTGCAAGATAGGGAGGGAGGGAGGGAGGAGCCGAATGTAGGGGGGGCGGTGTGGGTAGGCATCTGTCTGTGTCAGGGCTGAATGGGGGTTCAGAGTGACTGTGTGATGGGATGCGTGTGTCAGGGACTACGTGAACAGGGGCTGGTGTGTTTGGGCCCCATCTTGGGCCCCACCCTGGCTCAGGTTATGGGGCATTTGTAGAGCAATGAGAACTGTGCCCTCCTGTGAACTTACTGAGTTATTACAGTACCCAGATGCCTCCTCTGTCTGCGTCTGGGTATGTCTGTGTGTGGGGAGGGGGCAGTGGGGGGGGGCAGATGTGAACGTGTGCCCCACCCCCCAGGGCCAGGTGTTTGCAATTGTAACAGCTGGGATTTATTGAGTCATTTCCATGCACCAGGCAGCGTGCAAAACGCTATATATGCACGATCTCATGTCGTGAGGACAGCAGCCCCCTGGGGTGGCACTGACTATTGGACTCATTTTACAGACGAGGAAACTGAGGCCCACGGAGGTCAGGTGAATTGCTCCGTGTCTTAGTGAGCTGCAGAGCCAGGATTTGGACCCTGGAGGCTTAAGTTAAGCCCCACACCACCCAACCTCACATCTGTGCTTACGGGTGTGTCTGTGTGCAGTGAGGGCAGCGTCCCCCTTTAGGTCCCCCCCGAGAGAGGGGGCAGCTTGCTAGGCCCCGGGCCCTACCGAGCTGACCAGGGCCCCGGCCTGTGTCCCTTCTCTCTCCTGTCGCAGTCGTGGTGATACCGGGCAGTGGAGCCCCCCGCCAGCCCCACCCGCAGCTCTGGGGGCCCATGGTCATCTTCCTCTTGGCATTGCAGAGATGATGAGAGCTGCGTGGCCTCCCCACCCCGCCCCCGGTACACCAAAGTGTCCGCATCGTACCAAAGACTGACCCCCGCCAGCCGGGGTGCCCAGGGGCAGGGCCGGCCCGCCAGGGAGGGGGCCTGCATTGGCTGCGAGGATGAGCAGAGAAACAAGGACAGAGGCCCGGCGCTGAGGCCCTGGAGCCGGTCGTTTGACACACGCACACACGCACACACTCACACGCACACACACACATATTAAAGCACAAGTTTCTATCCGACCGGCCAGCACCTTCTTTTCTGCGGAGACAAGGGACTCGCCGGAATGGCGTCTGCCACCCCAGGGACCTCGGCGCCACGTGGGCATTGTCCTGGCTGCACCTCTTCCTAACTGGTGACCTTCCCTCGTTCCTAACTCAGCCCAGTGGCTTTACCAGAAGGGAACCAGAAGGGGAGCCGGCTCAGGAGCCCCACCCTTGGCTGGACTCTGGGACTCCCTGGGATGAGGGAGGCTGGGGTCAAAGGAGGCCCGGGGTACTTTGTGAGCTCTGTGAATGTCCCTCTGCGGGCAGTGGCGAGGGAGGCGAGGCACCTGCCACACGCCCTTTGTTTTCAGGGCAAGGGCTGGAAGGTGGAGACCCCAAGTCACCTTGATCCCTTGACCTGTTTGTTCTTGGACGTCATATCCTCCCCACCCTGCCCCTTCGGAGGGACCCAGCACAGGGTCTTGGGCCTGGGCAGTCTGAAGACTGACACCTTCCCTCCTGCCCCATCTAACCCCACCCCACCCCACAAGGAGCTGGATTCCTGAGAGCACAATCTCCACCCTAGTCAGCTGGCCCAACCTCAGCACCCACCTGTGTCTCAGGGGAGCGGGGCTGGGGGGGTGGGGGTGGGGTGCTGGCCAGCCATTTTCTGGGTTGAGGCTTGACTTTGAGAGGAGCAGAGGAGAAGGCCTGTTTTTTGCGAGTTTGTGCCCCCATGGTATTTGGGAGTAGAGCGGAGCCTTCATTTCTTCTATACTTGGCAGGAAGGGGTGCCCTGGATAAGAGGGTGTGTGTCAAGGGGGTGCCCCTGCTCCCCCTCCACTGCAAAGCACCATCTTGTTGGCTGCTCCCTTCCCTGCCCAGTGGGGGACAGAGGGGTTTGCAGAGCTGGGGCAGGGGGCAGGGCAGGTGCAGGCCTCCTGTTGCCCTGGAGCTGAGCTCATGCCCGAACTGAAAGGGCTCCCTGTCCTCGGGTTCTGGGTTGGGAGCCTAGGTGGACACAGTGGAATCTAGCCCTCTCCTCCTCAGTGTCACCCTTGAGACCCCACCCCACCATCCATGGGAGAGAGGAGGCCCAGCCCCTTCCAGGGTGAGTCTTCATGCACGTGTGCACCTGTCTGTGTCTGGGTAGCACTGTGGGTACATCTCTGGGCAGGAGCGTGTGCAAATGGGAGTCTGCACGCGCAGTTACACATACCCGTCTGTGAGGCCGGTCTAACCCCTGGCTCAGTGCGCGCCTGCGGGATGTCGGCATGCATGCCCCCCTCCACGAGTGACATGAATGTATGTGGGGTGCTGGCCAAATATACCACTGGCAGCCCTATTCTGTAGCCTCAAGCTGCCTGCCACCGCCTGAATTTCTACCTTTCATCCCCTACGGATGACAAAGAGCTTACGGACGACCCTATTGAAATGCGAGCACCTTTGGTGGGGCGTGTTACAGGGCTTGGCCTGGAGCCTTCGGAGGGGACAGCAGGGGGAGCAGGGCAGTGCCAAGAGGCAGGCGGGGCACCGACGCGAAGGCGGCCCGTCTCACTGCTCCGTGGCTTGTGCTGTCGTTACCAACAGCTGGGGCGGCTGGGCCAGGCCTGGAGCGGGGCCTTCTGACCCCCCGCCAGCCTGGCTGCCTTGCCGGCCCAGCTGAGGCCTCTCTCCAAAATGAGTGGCTCCAGGTTCCCAGAATGCACTTCCATCCCGTCTGCTGAGTATTGTTCCTTAATTGTCCCATCTGTGCAGGGTCTGTTGCCCCAACTAGACTGTGAGCTCCTCCTCCGAGTCTTCCAGCCTTCTCCCCCGGCCCATCCCAACCTCATGCCCAGCACAGGTGGGCCTGATAGGGGAATCACCGCGGGCTTTGCCCAGTGGAATGGATTCTATAAATCAGTGCTTCCCAGCCCTGGCTGCAGAATCGAACCACCAGAGGATCTTTTAGAAAGCACGGATGCTTGGGTCCTATCCCCAGAGGTTCTGATTTAATTGGACTGATGGGCAGCCTGGCATCAGAAATGTTTAACAGCTCCTCGGAAGAACCCAGGAATGCGAACCACTGGCCTGCCAGGGGCTTCCTCTGCGCCCTTGCTGGGGTGGGTACAGAGGTGCAGAGAGGAATGGCACCGGGCACCTCCTCCTTGGGGCACCGAGGTCCTTGGTCCTCCTGTGTGCATGGGCGAGGCTGGTACCTGTGTGTGTGTGTGTGTGTGTGCGCGTGCGTGTGCAGGTCTGCAGGGAGCGTGTGTGTCTGTGCGTACTAGCACTAACAGTGTGTGATGGGTGTGCCGGTCTGTGTGTGGGAGGATGGGGTCTGCAAGGAGGAAGGGTCTTTGTGTGTCCCGGTGTTCATGTGTCTGGTGTCTGCCTGTGAGTCAGCACGTCTGTGTCATGTCACCTGGGCCGTGGGCGTCAGCGTCTATGCGCTGGTGGGTGGCCCATGAAGACCCCCAGCCCAGGGGAGACCAGGCTGGCTGGATCCGGCGCGTCTCCCCTGTGGCAGTCTCGCCCTCCGGGTCAGGGTGGCTGAGGCATTTTGTGGCCTTAAAACAGGGAGTCCAGGGTCAGCTCTCAAGGTGTTGGGGTTTGTTCACTCCAGTTTCCCCCGTTTGATGTCTCGGGGAGATCCCTGGGGCCAGGTGCTGTACAGGCAGAAGAGGGGGAGTCTCAGCTGGGCTGTGCTGCCCCTGGGGCCACGGGCAGCCACCCGGGGTACCCAGCTAAGCCTGCAGACCGTGCCCCCGCCTCCTGGGATGCTCCTCCCACCTTGCCTTCTCTGGGATACCCTGCCGCCTCTTTCCCATTCATTCTCCTTTCTCCCTGTGCTTGGTGGAAGCCCCTGGCTCAGGCTCTCACTGGTGGAATGGGCCTCAGAGGGCCAAATCCCTCCTTGTGTAAATGAGAAAGGTGCAGGGGGCGGATTGGCCCAAGGTCACACAGCCAGTTGGGGTGGAGCCAGCCTTGGAAGCCCGGTGCTCCCATCCTGGGGCTGTCACACTGCGGGCCAAGGCCTCCTACCAGGCAGCAGCGCCGGGCTTGGTCCACCTGCCCTGTCTTCTGGCGCTGGTACAGATGTTATAGATGTTACCGGGCACCTATTCTAGGAGCGGTGCTGTCTCCTGCCCCAAATTCTGGCCTCTCATCCCAGGCCACTGCTTCTTCCACGCTGCCTCCCCCTGCCCACACTGGCTTTAGCTACTGCCCAGGCTCCCAGAGAGAAGGGACTGTTTCCCCTCCCTGGCCCTCTGTCTTCACATGAGCCTGGGCTCCGAGGGAAGATAGGTGTGTCCTGGTGTCCTTGTCCTGTGGGCTTCCCCTAAGGACCAAGAGGGATGGGGTGAGAGGGTACAAAGTCTTGTGTTTCCCTTTCCCTGGACTCAGAGAGCTTGGCAGTATTTCCAAGGTCTGTCCCAAGGAATGGGGTGGATGAACATGCTCTGGAGAGTCCCTGTAGGGCCACGGGTTCAAGTTCTGGGCTCTGGGGAGCTCTCCCCACTTCCAAAGGCAAGATAGCACACCCCTCTCTGTTGGATCAGTGCTGAGTGTGAGAGTGTGTATCTGTGAGGGTGAAGGGGTCTGTGTGGGGGTGTGTGCTGGGGCAGAAGGACCACTCCTTCCTAGGGAGCCCTTGATCCTGAGAGCTGGAAGGGACCTTAGAGACCATCTAATCCAGTGCCCCCATGGTACAGGTGAGAAAGCTGAGGTCAGAGACATGGCACTTGCCCACCATCACCCCTCCCTCGTGTCCCCTGAATTCATTTCCCAGAGGCCCCCCTAGGAGGGCCCTCCCTCCCAGTACCTCCCCACCCCCTCCCAGCCACCCCCATAATCACCGTCTCAGCTCAACTCTGCTGGCCCCTCTGCCCCAGCGGTCTCCAAGCATCCTTCCTGCCCCAGGTGGCCAGCTCACCAAGGCCTTTATCCCCAACCCAGGAGAAGGGGCAGGGGAAGGAGGGGACTGCTTCAGCCCTGAGGCCTCCCAGACTTGAGAGAAAAGCCAACCCTTCCATGCCCAGGCCCACCCCACCACCAAGGTAAAAGCACAACAGGAGACCCTCATTCATGGGTGAAAGGTCTTGGGGTTGTTCTAGTCAGACGACCCCATCCTCACCCCTTTGCCTTGCTCTCTGTCTCCACCCCAACCTCTTTGTCCTTCTTTCACCCCCAAGCCCCCCAGATGTAACCTCTAGTTGCGGACGCGGTTGTTTCAATCAATAAAGCTGCAGTGTTCTAGTGGTCCGGGTCCGGCTGTGTGTGTGGGCGGCAGGTGGGCCAGGAGGGGGCACGGGTGAGTGGCTAGGGGATCTTTTCAGACCTCTGGAGAGAGCTCTTCTCTTTGGCACCTGCTATCATGGGTCCTGCTCTGCCCCCCCGGACAGTGGGGACCTGCATTCTGGTCTCCAGCCCAATGAGCCTGGTGTCCTCATTCATTTGTTCCTTGAAGAAATACTAGCCAAATACTGCCTTCATGGACGCTCCTGCTTTAGTGGGGGAGACAGACACCAAGCTCATAATTACACCAGGAAACACATCATTATGAATACAATTAGCGCTGTAAGAGCAGGTTCTCATTTGGGTTAGAGATTCAGGGACAACTTCTCTAAAGAAGAGGCATTTAGGATGAAAGACCTCAATGTCAGACAGAAATCCATCAAAATCCTAGGGGAGAACGTAGGCAGTAACCTCTTTGACATCAGCCACAGCAACCGTCTTTCAAGACACGTCTCCAAAGACAAGGGAAACAAAAGCAAAAATGAACTTCTGGGACTTGATCAAGATAAAAAGCTTCTGCACAGCAAAGGAAACAGTCAACAAAATCAAGAGGCAGCCCACGGAATGGGAGAAGATATTTGCAAATGACACTACAGATAAAGGGCTGGTGTCCGAGATCTATAAAGAATTTCTCAAACTCAGCACCCAAAAAACAAATAATCGAGTCAAAAAATGGGCAGAAGACATGAACAGACACTTCTCCAAAGACATACAAATGGCTACCAGACACATGAAAAAATGTTCAACATCATTAGCCATCAGGGAAACTCAAATCAAAACCACATTGAGATACCACCTTACACCAGTTAGAATGGCAAAAATTAACAAGGCAGGAAACAACAAATGTTGGCGAGGATGTGGAGAAAGGAGAACCCTCTTATGCTGTTGGTGGGAATGCAAGCTGGTACAGCTACTCTCGAAAACTGTATGGAGGTTCCTCAAGATGTTAAAAATAGAGCTACCCTATGACCCAGCAATTGCCCTACTAGATATTTACCCCAAAGACACAGATGTAGTGAAAAGAAGGGGCACATGCATCCCCATGTTCATAGCAGCAATGCCCACAATAGCCAAACTGTGGAAGGAAAACAGATGAATGGATAAAGAAGAGGTGGTCCATGTATACAATGGAATATTACTCAGCCATCAGAAAGGATGAATACCCACCATTTGCATCGACATGGATGGAACTTGAGGGGATTATGCTAAGTGAAATAAGTCAAGCAGAGAAAGACAATTATCATATGGTTTCACTCCTATGTGGAACATAAGGAATAGCATGGAGGACAATAGGGGAAGGGAGGGAAAACTGAAGGAGAAATCAGAGAGGGAGACAGACCATGAGAGACTCTGGACTCTGGGAAACAAACTGAGGGTTTCAGAGGGGAGGGTGCTGGGGGGATGGAGCAGCTGGGTGATGGGTATTAAGTGTTGTGAAGAGCACCGGGTGTTATATGCAACTAATGAATCACTGAACACTACATCAAAAACTAATGATGCACTGTATGGTGGCTAACTTAACATAATAATAATAACAAAAGAGGCATTTAGGGGAGACCTAAAGAATGATTGGAGTTAGCCTAGCAGGGCAGAGGGAGGCTTCCAAGCAGAGGGAGCAGAACTAACAAAGGCCCAGAGGGATGAAAAACCATAGAAGGCTCAAGGAAGGGGAAGAAGGATGAAGAAGGAGGAATAAAGTTGGTCAACCGCTGCACCAACTTGGCCTTTCCCTTCTCAGCTCTCCAGCCCCCCATCCCTCCTCCACTCCCCGACTCCCCTCACAGGCTCTGGGTTCCTTCCTGGCCCCATACGCCCCACTATAGGCACTCCAACGGGGGCTGCCTCCATCATTCACCACCAATGAGCTGCCCCATCCTGTCCCCAAATCATTTTGTACCAACATTTTCCTTTTTCCCAGAACCCTCCCAGAATCCTAGAACTTCAGAGCTGCGAGGTCCTTAAAGGTCACTTATTTCAACCATCTACTACTGTTTTCCTTAGGAGAAACAGCTTGCCAAGATCATGGGGGTGGGCAGTAATGAGGAAAATTCACTCTCCTGTGCACATTTGTGCAGTGGCCCCAAACTAGGGCATGGGTGTCATGATACGAACTAGGGTGAGATCAAGCAAATGACAAAAAAATTCTCACATTACTTGGTTAAAATGATTCAGGTAGGTAGAGCAGATAGTTTCATTTCCATGCTCCCGATGGATAAACTGAGGCTCTGAAAGGTGACAAGACTAGGGGTTCCCTACCCCAGCTTAATCAGCTCACATCTTGGGTAACTTTTTGCTGCCACACTGGGATTCTTCTTCCAAGAGCTTAGGACCATCACTTCTTTAGGTTGGCTCATTGTGTATGAGGAAGAGAGACCCACTCAAGCTCAGTCACTCAAGTACAGGAACATTATTGCAAGGATATACGTAGTGAGGGGGACAGCCACTCTCAGAAACCCAAACACGAGAGGAACAGGGATGGGATTCTTGAACCAGATGGCATTCTGGATTTAAGGTAGCTCTAGGAGATTATGGCCCCTCACCTGTAACAATGGTCGCAAATCCTTTGTTATCTTACCTATAGAGGGGAAGTCTAATTCCCTTCTCCCTGAATCTGGATGCATCTTAGTGACTTATTTGGCCAGTAGAATATGACATTCTGAGATGAAAATGCCTTGAAGCTTCAGCTAAGGTCCCTTGGGACATTCTCTCTGGAAGCCTGGAACTACTGTATAGGATGTCCTACTCCCCTGAGACCGCCATACTGGAGAGGCCACGTGAAGGGCTCCGGTGGACTGACCCAGCTGAGCTCAGACTTCCAACCGCACCCCACCCCCCCAAGCACCAGATATGGGAATAGAGCTGCCTTGGACCATCCAGATCAGCCCATCCACTGGCTGAATACCTTTGCCAAATGCCACATGGAACAGAAGAATCGCCCAGCCAAGCTTTGCCCAAATTCCTTACTCACAAAATCAAGGGATCTAATAAAATAATTATTATTTAAAGCCCATGAGGTTGGGGATAGTCTGCTACAACAGCAATAGATAAGCACCCAGGAATGATTCAGCCACTTTCCCTTTTTCACTTTTCTCTTTGCCCACACAGTTCCTCTCCTGATTTATGGTGTCTGCTCCTTTCCTGGCTCCAACTCTCCCTCATGACCTTCCAATGGCAGCTCCCATTCACTCCCATTCACTGACTCAGCCTCTCTAGAGAAAGGGCCGATTGGACTGGCCCGCCATTTTGTGCCTAATCATATACACATCATTGGGCAACCTGTTGACCAGCCACTGTTGGGTCAGGTATCACTCAGATCCAATCAGCTGGGTTGGAGGAAGGGGTCATGCATGTAAAACATGGCTGCCTGTGGCCTGCTGCTTCTAGAAAGGCTGTGAGTGGGCCCACTTTAGAGGGGCAGTGGCTGGCAGGCACCATAAATGTACCTCCTTAGTTCCCTCCCCTCTTTCATCTTTCCTCTAATGACCATCTGTTCCCAGGGGCACAGTTGTGCAGTGTGTACACCCTGAAAGGGACCCCCATCCAAGGGCAAGTCCCAGTGTAAACTACACGGGGAGGTCAGGTAACTTACAGGAACAGTGTCTGTATTAAACTTATGATCATACAGATATTTTTATTTTCATGTTTATAGATAAGGAAGCTGAGGCTCAGAAAGGTGCTGTGGTTACCCGAGCTCATAAAATTAGGAAGGGGAAGAACCTGGAG
The DNA here is from genome assembly GCF_002201575.2 of Neomonachus schauinslandi. Lineage (NCBI taxonomy): Eukaryota > Metazoa > Chordata > Mammalia > Carnivora > Phocidae > Neomonachus > Neomonachus schauinslandi. The sequence goes on from NC_058410.1 coordinate 112,192,354, forward strand.
ACAAGTCAAGACTGTGTCCATTTACATCAACCAGATCGCCTCCTCTCCTTCCTCCCCTTTGGGGTCATTCTGTTTTTCTCACCAGCTCATCCCCAAGGGCTGGGAGAAGCTGGACCCTTTTCGGGCAGCCCTCTACTTCAGATGGAAATGGTTCCTGGCTCTGATTTTCTATTTCTAGCTGCCTGACCTTTTTGCATATGTCCTCTGTGGAAAGCTACTATAACACCTTTTTAGAAAGAGGTTGGGTATAAATAAATCCAAGAAAAAAGTCGAAACTCTTCTCCTTGAAGTCACCCCAACCCCAAGTGGAAGGCTCTCCATACTGCTTCCCAAACCCCCTGCTCCTAAATTCATCTTTCCTGAGCTTGCGGCCCTGTCAGCACCCAGCACGTCTCCCTGCTCTGAGGTCAGCTTGGCAAGCCCCCCAAATGCAAATCCTACCACTGAATCCATCACGCTGTCTCTTTAGCAGTTTTTGGTCTTTAAACACGTTTTAAGCCTTCCATTTCCCTCAGGCCCCGTGAGACCAGCCAAAGCTCAGCTGAGTGGACTCAGCACTTTGCAAGGCCTCATTCCATCTCCACACACTGCCCTAAGTAACAACCTGCTCTCAGGGGTGGGGGCATCCCCCCAAGAACCACCTACCAGTCAACTCTCCTCTTGGAGGCAGTGAGAAGTAGAGTGAAACATGAGTCAGAGAGGTCGAGAGTGCCAAATGTCCGCACAGTGGGTGTCTCTGCTGCCATTTAGAGATGTCCATAATATATTGCTGAGACAGAAGGGCAGAGAAGAAATAAGTCTGCCAGGTACTATTGCATTTCTTTATACAAAAATATCTGTGTGTATAAGTGTGTACATTTAAGTCTAGAAGAACAGTCACTGGATTATCTGTAGTTGTCTCAGTGATGAAATTGCAGATGCTCCTGACTCACATTTTTAGACTTTTCTGTATTGTCTGATTATTTTTACATGAACATGTCTGATTTTTAATAACCAGGAAAAAATAGATTTTCTTGAGAAAAGCCAGAAGCCATCGAGGACTACGGATTAGAAATAAGGACCATTTTCTGTTCTTAGCCTTATTTTTATAACCATACATCACAGAGATGGGGAAAGGGCTTTGAACTTAGGCCTCGAAATCTTTGCCTGCTGATTTATTCAAATAAAAATACTCGGATAATTGGGAGGTGAAGGAGAAGAACTGGTTTGCCTTGACCAAGGATGAGGAGGTGGGACTGTCAAGCCAAACTGTGAACAAGAGGAATCCCAGGGAGAATAACACTACCCAGCCACAAATACTAGCGTTTGAAATGTGCCCGACACCTGGCCCTGGAGCATGCGTGAGGGACGCCTGTCCCGTGCGTGGGGCTCGCGCATGTGTGTGTTGGTGCATGCTCTCTTTGGCATGCGGTGATGGTGGGGTGGGGGGTCCAGATCTCTTCTCTCAGTGCAGCACTGCTGTCGCCCTCCCTCATGATTTTAACAAGGCCTCACTCCAGCAGAGGTGAGTGTGTGGGCAAACATGCCACCCAGGGGGAAGCAGGAGGGCTGTCTTCTGTAGTCAGGGGAGGGCCTGGAGGAGAGGGGGCAAGATCTCTGGCTGGGCCCTTTTCAGACTCCTCTGCGCCTGCCAATCTCCGCTCCCCTCCCCGCCGCCCCCAGCAGGCATACAGCCCTCTTGGAAACTCAGACTCTTGACTAGATGTATCCAGGCCTCTGCTGATCTCTGCCTCAAGGCGAGAGTCAGAGAAGGGGTCCTGCTTCCACCGGTGAGAGGTAGAGAGAGGGGAAAGACACAGAGATGGAGCCCGGTGGAAAGAGCCCTCTAAGGAGAGGCAGGGACGCCTGGACCCAAAATCTGGCTTGTGGCCTCGAATAAGCAGCCCCATTTGGGCCTCAGTTTCCCTGTAGAATGGGGGGGGGGGGGGGGTTTGAACTTGAAGGTTCTTCCAGCTCCAGGCTTCAGTGAAATGAGGGGGTGGAGTGTTCCTAAGCAATGCAGAGAAAGGGGGTCCCACAAAAGAAATGGACACCTCAGTGACATAGCCCTGTTTCTGTTTGTGGGACTGAGCATCTGTCTGTCTCTGTCCTCCTCCCCAGCACTGTTCCCCCTACCCCCCCTCACTCAGGCCTAGGCGAAAGCTGGTCAGTCTGCGTCCCCTCCACACCCCAGTCCCCGAACTGGGCCCCACCCCCGGCATGAGGCAGGCAGGTGGCAGGAACGAGCCCAGCCGGAGTCCGGGAGTCCTGGACGGGCGCCTGGCAGGTGTGGGCACAGAGCGGGATGACGGCGGGGGAGGTACGGTGGCAGGGGAGGGAGCACTGGGCTTGGCGCCCGGGCGGGCAGCCTGCTAAGCGCCAGCAGCGCCGGCCTGGCCAGAGATGCGCAGGACGGCCGGGGCAGAGTGGTCTTGGCAGGGTCGGGTGGATGTCAGGATCCCTGGAAGCTGAGCCAAAGACCGAGGAGGAGAGACCCACAGTCTGCAGGGCGGATGGCCTGGATGGTCAGGGGTGGCAGCTACTAGGATAAGGTGAGCAGGAGAGTCCTGCTCTCCATGGCTCCCAGAGGCATGCGAAAAGTCCTGTTCAATCTGGCCCAGGTTGGGGGTGGGGGGCAGCCCAGGAAATCCAGAAGGTTCCCAGGTCACTGGCCAGCCCCAGACATCCTCTCCTGGAGGGAAGGGTAGAGGCAGTGGGAGGTGGGGTCTCAGAGACCCCAGGGTAAGGGTCCAGAGATGGGGAAGAGATGAGGTGCAGTGGGGATGGAAAACCCCCATTTCCCTCCCTCTAGGATGGGAATTTGAGGTCCTTTTCTTTGTACAAAATTTGAAGAGCAGAGTGGTTTCTGCCTGCTATTCCCCTGGGGACTCTGGCAGGCTGTGTGTGCTGCATTCTAGTGATTTCTGGCCTGTGGAACGGTGATGGTGGGGTGGGGGGTCCAGATCTCTTCTCTCAGTTCAGATCCCCAGCCTCTGGTGAGCAGGCCTGGCTCTGAGGAATCAGCGGCCCCTCCTCTGCTGGCTTTGACCGCCCCCTGCCCCGGGGCCTGCTGGGCATAGGGCCACACCCTTAGAGGCCTCCGGACAGCTGTCTTCTTGCCTCTCTCTCACCGATCTGTCATCAGGGGAACGGCCTCCAGGGCTGGCAGAAGTGTCTGTTATCTGCAGACCCAGGCAGGGCCCCGCCCCCTCTGGCTAGTGAAAACTGAATCAGCCTGGAGATGTTGCTGAGGGCTTCAACATCGAACGCAACCTCTGGCCACCCTCTCCAACAGCCAGCCAGAGTCCTCCCTACAATATCCCCCAGCCTGATTGAATGGGGCCACTGACCAGGAACTCTGCACCTTGCAGGCAGGTCATTCCCTACTGGCCACCCAGCCCCCTGCATCCTGTGTGATTGTGGTGGGGAAGGCGGTGGCAGAATGGGGGTGGGGGGGACTCTGTTCTGCACCCCCAGCATTCCAGAATGGGTTAGGGAACTCCAGGCTGTCTGCCTCAAGTCACGCCATGGAGGCCTGGCTCTATCATGAGAAATAATGTAATGTCCCGTGGGAAGGGTAGACACTGGGGTCCCGGAGTCTGGGTTCTGGTCCAGACTCTACCATGGACTTTCTTTTGTTTCTCATGTATGGGCTTGGATCTTCTCATCTGCAAAATGGAAGGAATTTGGATTGAATGATTTCTTTAGGGCCCTTAAGCTCCAACTTTCAGGGTTCTGTGTTTTACATGCTATTAGGGTAAAGGATGGTTCATAAAGCACCATCACTAATAGTCAAAATCGGTTTTTGGTTGTATCTCTGGTTTAGCCAAGGATGGAGTCCTGTAACGCACATTTAACCTGAGGGCCCACAAGCGGGACACAGCACCCGTGCCTGTCCCCACCGGCCCTATCTAGGTTCTTCGGTTTGACTGACCCCTATGCCCTTTTCCAAAACTCACATCCTCTGCAGGCCAAGGTGGATTTATTTTTCTCTGCTATTGCCCTGTCAGTCACCCCTGCCCAGCTTCCGGGTACCCTCTCCATCCTGGACCCATCCTCCCTCACCACCCACCCTGACCCCAGCAACTCTGATCTCCTTGCCTCTAAACCCCAGGAGAATCACCATCCCTTTCCCTTCATTGTCTGCCTCTCCTTTCCTGGATCCTGACCCTGGGAGTTCTCCCAACTACCAGGGCTGGAGAGAATACAGTTGTATTTTTACCATCTAGTGTTTGTTCCTTCATTTTTTTTTTTTTAAGATTTTATTTATTTGTTTTTCGGCGAGAGAGGGAACACAAACAAGGGAGTGGGAGAGGGAGAAGCAGGCTTCCCGCAGAGCAGGGAGCCAAATGTGGGGGCTCAATCCCAGGACCCTGGGACTATGACCTGAGCTGAAGGCAGATGCTTAATGACTGAGCCACCGAGGTGCCCCGTCTGTTCCTTCATTGATTCATTCACCCACTTAGTCACTGTGGCAGACACTGTTGGTTACTAACGGCACAGTCACTCCCTTCTTTTTTGCCCCTCTCCCACTATAGAGCTTGGAAAACTGAGGCCCTCATTTCTTAGCCTCTCTTGCAGCTAAAGTTGGTCCATGTGAGCCAGTTTTGACCAATAAGATATAAGAGGAAGTCTGAGGGGGGTTGGGGGAAAGTTTTTCCTCCCTGCTGAAAGAAGGAAACTCAGGAGGGTAATCCTACCTCACCACTCTGTCCTTTGCCCTGCTTCCTGCCCATGGGCCTGATTAAGTGAGGTTGTGATGCCTGGAATAGTGGTAGCCATTTTGTGGCCACGAGGCACCAAGCCCAAGGATAAAAACCAGCACTCTGAAGATGGTGGAGCAAAAATGGTGGAACAAGCCTGGGGTCCTTGATGACTGTTGAGCTGTTGAATCAAGCCCGAAACCACACTTCTCTACACTTCTCATCGAGTTAATAAATTTCATAGAAACAGTGCAAGCTTTATCAGTGAGGTATTACGGGGTATTTTTGCTGTCACCATAACAGCAACAGTTTAGACATTCACTCAACTCATCATTCACTTACTCATGAATTTACTCATGCATGTATATATTCAACTTCTTGCTGTATTGATAGAATAGAGGTTCAGATGTTCTGACAAAAACCCCACATGACAGTTGCTAAATTAAATAGGAAACTTCTTTCTTTCTCACATAACAGTCTGAATATAAGTAAGTGGTCAAGGGCAGTGCCAAGATGTCAGGGGCCCAGGATCCTTCTAGCTTGGTAGCTTCACCACTCCTGGGCTCTTCTCTTGTCCACCTGCTCCAACATGTCCCCACCACATCACATCTCCGCAGGAGGGAAGGGGAAAAGGCAAGAGAGGGCCCGGTTCTCTCTTTTATTTTTATTTTTAAAAGATTTTATTTATTTATTTGACAGAGACCCAGCGAGAGAGGGAACACAAACAGGGGGAGGGGGAGAGAGTGAAGCAGGCTTCCCCGCCGAGCAGGGAGCCCGATGCGGGGCTCGATCCCAGGACCCTGGGATCATGACCTGAGCCGAAGGCAGACGCTCAATGACTGAGCCACCCAGGTGACCCCCGGTTCTCTCTTTTAAAGATACGATCTGGAAGTTACTTACCCCACACTTTTGTTCACATCTTATTGGCCAGAACTTAGTTATATGACCACTCCCAGCTATAAGCAAGGCTGGAAAATGCATGCTTCATTCTAAGATGCCATGTGCCTAGCTATAAATTATATATATATGAAAGTGGGAACAGATATGGGGTGCAATTGGCACTAAGTTTTGGGGTGGTTTGTTACATAATGATAGGTCACCTTAACCATATGATAGATTTTAAATGGCCACACATTCTTTGCAACTCTTCCCACCAAGAGATGGAGTCTACTTCCCCAGCCCTCAAATCTGGGCTGGCTTTGACCAGCAGAATAGAGCGGAAGTGATTGCCAAGCCTACACCTCAAGGGCATTGCAACTTCCGTTGGCACATTCTTGCTGGCCTGAGACTGCCATGTGGAGGAATGGGCTCTCCTCCTAGACACTGGAGACATGAGCTCCAGCCAACAGCCAGCACTGACCTCCAGACATGTGTGTGAATTCATCTTAACCCTTCCTGACCGCTGCCACCTGAAGGGTTCCAGACAAGAACCCAGCCCAAATCACTGACCCCCAGGATTGGGGGTGAATAAAATGGTCCTTGTTTTATGAGTAGATCACTAATAATACCAGCTTTTTATTTCTGAATCGACATAGGGAACGGAGAGGTATTTTAAGTGCACAGCGCTATGCCAGGTGTGGGGACAGAGCAAGGGGACAGGGTTCTTGGCTCTAGATGCTGATTGCCTTGTGGAATAGCAGGGGAAATGGAGTCTCACACCCGAGTAGATTGCTAGCTGACAACTCAAATGCATTCTCCCTTCATCATGGGGATGGGGTCGCGGCTCAGCAGCACTTGGCTGCCCCAGCACTTTGTTGCTTTGCCTCCTGCGTCAAGGTGTGCCACACGACCAAGCTTTCTCCCTTGGGAGGCAGGGGGAAGTGATGGAGGCCACTCCGGGCCACAGCCTGGAGGACAGTGGGGCTGTCTTTCTCCCTGGAGGAATAAAAGGAGCCAGTCTCTGCATCATCACCTTTTGGTGATGAGAGCGGCTCGCCACCCCAGAATTCACTGAGAAAGTTATACTCCTCTTCTTTACACTTTGGATTCTCTGTTATAGGAGTTTAGTTTTACCCAGCCTCTCCTGCAAGGCAGCCCCGGTCTCACCTCCAGACTGGAAGCTTGGGGCTGGGGGCTGGGGCTGGGGGGAGGTGGGTGGTGGTTCCTTCCTCCTAGACTGCGAGCTCCCTGAGGGCAAGGACCCCCGTCCGTTCTTTCTGTTCACTGCTGTGTCTCCGGTGCAGGGCTAGAAACAGCCTGACAGATAATAGTTGCTCACTAAGTATTTGTTGATTAGAGGAATGAACCGGGGAAGGCGCTGTATTTCCTTGTAATTCTGGAGGCTTCTAAAGGGCTTCTGTCCCGGGCCTCAGACCGGGATGCCTTGCGGGCAAGGCTCCCTGTTCCCTGCACTCTCTCAGGCTCAGAGCAGCTGTCCGGGTGGCTGAGACCAGCGGAGGGCAAAGCTCCTGGCTGTCTCCCCCTTGCCTCCCAGCCCCCTGTGACATGGCAGTGACTACGGCAGGAGCCGCAGATGACATCCAGTGATGCCAGAGGGTGGCTAAGCACCTTGGAATGAAGCTTAGCCTCATTACAGCTTGTTTGAAAGAAGAGCCAATTAGGAAAACAATTTTCCTTGAGCAGTCTGAAGGATGGAGTAAAACGATACCCAATCAGACAGGAAGCCAGCAGCCCCCGCACCTCGGCTGGCTCTACGGAGGGCCCCCTGCCTTGCCCTCTGACCTCCTCGAAGTACTCCCCCAGCCACCTGGATGTAGCCAGTGGGTAGAAAGGGGCAACTGAGCCCCACCTGAGGCCTCAGGGCTCTGGAAGGCATCACGATCAGCCCCCTCCCCCAGGCAGTGCTCCACTAACTCAACACATCGTGGGTATAAACCTTCCCAGCTTCGAAGAGCCTCCTGATTCTGGCACTGGGAAGTTCTTGATCACTAATTGCCCTCTTTGGGGCTGCGGTTTCTTTTCATTATATTCTTTGTGGGGAAAGAAAACAGGAAGCACCCTTAGGAGAGGCTCCAAAGCCTCCTCATGTCCCCTTCTCCATCCAGGAAGTCCAGTGCCTTCTGTCATCCGCAGATGGAGGAAAGACAGTTTCCTGGGTCTTCTGCATTGGCCAGGACTTGACGGGGAGCACAGGACAGAAACCCAGCTTAAATGATTGAACTAAGGCAAAAACAAAATGGGGGTGAGGGGATTTGTGGGAAGGTTGTGGAATATCTCTCATAATCAAAGTACAGGCAGACGAGAGCCTTGGGGACGACTGGAACCCAGGACTCAAACACACTGCCACAAATTCTCTCATTTCCCTCTGGTCTGTACTCCTCTGCCTGTTGACCAGAGTCTCTCTGAGCCTCCACGTGGCAGGCACCATGGCTCTGCCTCGTGTCCCATAGCATTTCTGCCAGGAGGAGCTGAACCTCTCCCAGCTCCGTTTGCAGAATCCCAGGGAAGAATTCTGGCCCAGCTTTGAGCACAGTCTCACTCCTCAACTGATCACCCACAGCCGAAGAGGGAGGAGGCATGATAAACGCCCTCAACTAGGATCACAGAGCTGGATAGGTGTGGGCAGTTCCCCAGAAGAAGAGGGTTGCCAATCCCAGAGGGAGGCCAGGGGCTGGGAAGGCCATATAACAGTTATCAGTTATGGGGACACAGCTGTCTCCTACCCAGCATCTTGGCAAATAGTTTATCTCATCTCCTTTATCTCTTGAAACAAGCATGAGGTTAGGTTCTAGCATTATCATCTGGGATATACAGATGAGGAACCTGAAGGTCAGAGAAGTTAGATAACTTGCCTCAAGTTACGTAGCTGTTAAGTGAGAGAGGCAGAACTTGAACCCCAAACTTTTGGTGGCACAAGTTGGGGAGGGAGGATGATCCAATCCATATAAGCTAAAGCTTGGACATGTGAAGCGATTGTAATACCAGGCGGTCTGTGCCAAGTGTCCAAAGCAGAGTTTACACAGGGCTGAAGGAAGCCGGATCCAGGGGGCAGAGTTGAGAAGGCACCGGCAATCAAGGTAGGCTTCTTAGAGGAGGTGGCAGTTGCCAGGATAGTAGGACAGTTTGGACGGCTCCAAAGAGGGCATGCGGACAAAAAGGCTCAGGTGCTGGCAGTTGGAAGTTCGGGCCACTGCATTGCAAGTGGGTAAGGGTGAGGCGACATGGGTGGGCTCAATAGCGTCTGTTTCATTGGCCAAGTCAGAGGGCTGTTTGGCTCAGGTCAGAAAGGTGGGCTGCAGAAACCCTGTGAGCAGGACTGGCAGGAGAATATTATGAATTGTTTTTCAGGTTAAAATGGCCTTATTTTTTTTCACAAGAAGTTTTAAAATTTTTAATTGAAGTCTAGTTGACACACAGTGTTACATTAGTTTCAGGTGTGCCGCACAGGAATTCCAGAAGTCTCTAAGTTACGTTGTGCTCACCACAAGGGTAGCTGCCGTCTGTCACCATACAACCTTAGTACAAGACCCTTGACTATATCCCTAGGCTGTGCCTTTCCTCCCTGTGACATTCATTCCATAAATGGAAGCCTTTTTCACCTGCTCCCCTTCACCCTTTTGCTCATCCCCGCCCCCCTGCTCTGGCAACCACCTGTTTGTTCTCTGTATGTATGGGTCTGTTTCGGGTTTTTTTTTTTTTAAAGATTTTATTTATTTATTTGAGAGAGAGAATGAGAGAGAGCACATGAGAGGGGGGAGGGGCAGAGGGAGAAGCAGACTCCCTGCTGAGCAGGGAGCCCGATGCGGGACTCGATCCCGGGACTCCAGGATCATGACCTGAGCCGAAGGCAGTCGCTCAACCAACTGAGCCACCCAGGCGCCCTGTTTCGGCTTTTTTTGTTTGTTTGCTTGCTTGCTTTGTTTCTTAGAACATATGAATCATATGGTGTCTGTCTTTCTCTGTCTGACTTATTTCACTTAGCATAATACCTTCTAGGTCCATCCATGTTGTCACAAATGGCAAGAGCTCATCCTTTTTTATGGCGGAGTAATATTCCAGTGTGTGCATATGTGTGTGTGTGTGTACGTACACCACATCTTCTTTATCCATTCACCTATTGATAGATACTTGGGTTGCTTCCATATCTTGGCTGTTGTAAATAATGCTGCAATAAACATAGAGGTGGATGTATCCTTTTGAGTTAGTGTTTTTGTTGTCTTTGGGTAAATACCCAGTAGTGGAATCACTGGATCATATGGTAGTTCTATTTTTAATTTTTTGAGGGACCTCTGTTTTCCTCTATTTCTGTTTTCCAGAGCAGCTGCACCAATTTACAGTCCCACCAATCGTGCACAAATGTTCCTTTTTCTCCACATCCTCGCCAACGCTTGTTGTTTCTTGTCCTTTTGAGACCAGCCGTTCTGACAGGTGTGAGGTGGTATCTCATTGTGGTTTTGATTTGCAAGTCCCTGAGGATGAGTGATGTTGAGCATCTTTTCACATGTGACATTGTGAATTTTAAACAGACATGCTGACGAGAGGTAAAGAGCATTTCTGGAAGGTGGGTTTCAAACATTTATTGAGCACAGCAACCCCCAGCCTGGGCTAAGGGGAGGGACAAAGCAGTGGGAGTTGGGGTCTCCGCCCTCCCTGCACCCGAAGGCAGCACAGGGCTTAGACTTGGAAATGAGGCTTCTATCTGGCCGAGCCACCCTGGAGGACGAGCGCCTAACACAGTGCCCGGCACACAGTAAGTGCTCATTCATTCAGCGTGGATGTTCGATGGAGTCTGTGGGAGAGAACATGCTAGACAGATAAGGCAACACCTCTGTGTACCTTTAGCACTCCTGTAGAAGGTGAGTCCTGAGAGCAGACTCTCTGACTTCCTGCTCCATCCCCACAGCCTCTGCCTTGCACACAGTAAGGGCTCACTACAGATCTGATGGATCTACAAGGTAAGCCTTGCAATCACCATTTTACAAATGGGGAACCTGAGGCTCAGAACATCAAAGGGACTTGTCCAAGGTCATGCAGCTAGAAAGTGAGGGAATCGAGTTCAGCTGATTTCCCAAAGCTGTTTTCTCAGTCGGCAACCCCAGCTGCCTCCACACAGGCACAGATGGTAGCCAGGCAGAAGGGGGGGCGGGGCGGGCTCCTACCTCCCTCATCAGACTCCCTGAAGAGAGGTTGGTTTCACTCCCCCTCTACCCTTATTGTGTCTGGCTCAGGACCGGTGTTCTTCGGACCTGGGTGGGGGCCAGAGGAGCCAGGGGACTTGCAGAGGTCTCAATGGCTTGGACCCCTGTGGGGTCCCAGCCACTTCCCGGGGAGTCAGAGGGAGGCTGCCTCAGCAGCAGGGGCGGCCTGCTAATTAGGGCACGGTGTTCGTGATTCACTATTCCGAGATGTCCTTTTCTAGACTTGGGGTTGGGGGTGGGAGTGGAGAAGGCACACACAGAGTTGTTTTTAATTGCATTTGGTTTGCTAATTCCTGATAGAAAATAAATATTTACCGGGAGCCATATTTCTTCATTTCACGCCGACTGGCTCCTGAGTTTATCGGGAGCCCAAACAGGCCCCTCCAGCTCACCTCCCGGCCCCCCCAGGCCCCACCCCTCTGGAGTCACATACCGAGCAGGAAGGGAAGGAGGGCGGGCAGGCGGAAAAGGTCGGGGGAGAGATGGGAGGGAAGAGAGAGGCGGAGGGGGCCAGGCCTGCCTTCTGTGGGCGGCAGGTCCACTCTCAGGTGTGGACAGAGGGGCAGGGGGCGTGAGGAGGGGAGAAGCTCCTCTCTCCCAGCACAGCGGCTGGGGCGTGAGCTGGAAGCCTGGTGACTGGGGCGGCCCCAGCTCTGCGCCAACCAGCCCCCTGAGCACGCCCTCCCCTTCCTGGCCTGTTTCTGCTTGTCAAGATGATCTCTAAGGACACTTCTACATCCTAACGTGTGTTGGGTCTCTCCAAGGATTGGCTTTGGAGGTCTTTTGGAGTGATGGGGATGGCAAGAAGCTCCTTGACCTTCAAGTGGGCCCGTGCAAGGGAATGGGAGCCAGGGAGCAGAGAGGAGGAAGGGGAGACGGACGGGGAGCGGGGGAGGAGAAGAAGGAAGTGAGGGTGAATTCTGCCGGAAGGAGTGTGGTAGGTGGCTTCCAGAAAGCAATTGTCCAATCTGCCCTTCTCTCTGCTGAGGGTTGAGATCTTGGGGTTTACAGGGGACACGTATAGAAGGGGATGTCTCCCTGACTGATGATGGAGAGGGGAAGAGACAACTAGACACCCCTTAGGGGAGGGCTGGGGGCCTCGGCAGAGTGGATAGTTAGAGTAGGGCAGGCTTTCTCAGCCTTAGTACCATTAACATTTTGGGCGAGACAATCCTTGGCTGTGGGGGGCTGTCCTGTGCATTGTGTCCCAGCTGTCTCTAACCCAGCAGCATCCCACCCTGCTAGTTGTGATAACCAAAGATGTCTCCAGACACTGGAGTTTGTGTGCGTGTGTGTGTCAAATTGCCCCTTATTGAGAAGCACTGTCTAGGAAAACCTTGGGTGGGGGAGGAGCGGGAGGAAGAGGAGTGGTTGCTGGGGACTCTGGACTAAGAGGTGATGGGGCCCCCTGAAGGATGGCGAAAAGATAAGGAGATTTGGAGGCTGGAGAATGGAGAGGCCCCTGCCCCCAGCCTGGTTTCTAAATCCATGTTAAGCCAGGATTTTTTTTTTTCCAATTACATTTCAATTTAGCTCAATTACTTTTCCATTATTGTTCAAGCGACTCGGTTTTAATTGAAGCTGCTGGTTCTTATCTCTCTCATTCCCCCACATAGAAGAGAGGAGGGGGGAGGTGGGTTGGGTCAGAGGAAGCCCAAGTGGGTGGAATTCTAGGGGCAGTGGGCATCTTGAGCAGAAAGATCAAGGCCTTGAGGGATAGGGCATGCCCCGGAACTGTCCGGGGCACCCCAGAGTGGCCAAACAAATCTGCAGGTGGCAGGGTGGGGGTGGGGAGAGCTACAAAGAAGGAAGGCTATGATCATAACACTCATCAAGTACTGGACATTGTTGTAGCTAAGGCCAATAAAGTATGTGCTGTTATCATACCTATTTTACCGATGGGAAAACTAAGACACAGGGAAATTTAAAAACTTGCCCTGAGTCATACACCTGATAGGTAGCAGGGCTGGGAGGCAATCCAGCCCTCTGGCTCTTGAATTTAGGTGCTTAACCCCAGGCTGTATTCTCCCTCCTTCACAACTATATCCATTGGCCTCCTATCTATACCCTCATCCCCATCTCCCTGACAGTCCCTCTCTCCCAAGCTCTGAGGCTCAGTTCCCTCTAGGGTGTTTGACATTCCATGTGTCTCTAATTCCTCCCCAGCCTTCAAGGGCTGGCCATCACTACCTCTTCCAGGAAGTCTTCCCTGACTGCCCCTGCCCAGATGTACTTCTACAGCCCTGAAGTTGCCCATCATAATGAGGGTGGGTGGTTTAGAAAAGGCAATAAGATGGAGTTGGACCCATCTCAATTAAGTCACCTATGAGCTGTGTGATTTGGGCAAGTCACTTAAGCACAATGAATCTCCGTTTCCATGTCTTTAAAATGGATATTAAGAACACCCGTCTCCTGGGAGTAGATGTTCTGGGGATTAAAGTAAAGGTGCTAAAGTATGTAAGACACCAGCAAGGGGTAAGAGGCTTAAGCAAGATAAGGGGTTTTCTCAGTGAATGGTATTGTCAGCACAGGTATAGCAGGGATCAATCTCCCCACTTCACAAAGGAAACAGATGAGCCCCAGAGATGTGTTCAAATCCTGCAGGGAGGTGGAACAGAAACTGGGACTGGGATCCCCCTCTTAACCCTGAAAGTCATTAACCTGCGACAGAGGAGACAAGGGAGGAGTATAAACAGCTGTGAACTTTCTAAGCCCATGGCGGTGAGGGGCTTGAGGTCATACTCTTCTCTGACCTTCCTTGCTCTGCCTGCGAACCCAGTGAATTCACAGACGGGCTGCCCCTGTGACTCTGAGGATGGGTGAGTGATAGAGGTGGGAGTAGGCAAACCCCTTGCCTTACAATTGTGGTTTTTCTCAGTTAAGAGAATGCCACTAGAAGGAATAGAATATGAGACTCAAAGTGGCTTTACATGGTTTTCCAGCAAAAAGTCTGAAGTGGGTGCTTCCTGGGTTGGTCAATGACTGGGCTCTTCACAGGTCCCTCTGTTCTGCGGCCTTCAGCATGTTCATAGCCTCATGGTCACAAGATGGCTGCCAGAGCACTACATCACAGCATCCCAAGACAGCATCTGGAGCTACATGGAAGGAAAGAGAAGAAGGGAATCCCCTCACATCCTCTTTCCTTTCACTGGGGAGGAAATTCTTTCCAGAAACTGCCCAGCAAATTTTCCCTATGTCTCATTAGCAAGAACTGAGTCATACAGTCACCCCAGCTGCATTGGGAAAGCCAGTTCCTGGCACCATTACCCCAAGGGCATACCCTTTTGGGCACCAACTTGATGTGGGGAGAGTCCCCTGGAAGATCTTGACCTTGACTTCTGTACCCCTTGTCTCAAGTGTCCCCTGAACTGAAGCCCAAGTGAGCAGTGTCTGCAAATAACCTCAGGATAAGCAGCTTTGGTGCTTACCTCTCTAGTTATAAGCTTTCATCTCAAAATTAGCTTCGTATTTCCTGCTACCTTTTCATTTTTTTTTTTTGAAGCTTTTTTTAAAGATTTTATTTATTTATTTGAGAGAGAAAGAGAGCAAGTGGAGCGAGCACAAGTGGGGGGAGGGGCAAAGAGAGAGGGAGAAGCAGACTCCTCGCTGAGCAGGGATCCCCTATGACACAGAGCTGGATCTCAGGACTCCTGGATCATGACCTGAGCCAAAGACAGATGCTCGACCAACTGAGCCACCCAGGCACCCCCTTTTTTGAAGCTTTTAAGTTAATTTCTTAAAATATATTAGCCCAATATTTTTGATTGTTTTTAGAAGGAGGGTTCATGTGAAAGACCTAGTACATCATTACCTGGAACAAGAACCTTCAGTGTCTGACAAAGAGGAGCGGGGTGTGGCCTGGACCAGTGACTCATCTCCTGAGGCTGGGCACACGGCTGAGCCCCAACAAAATTGGGGTTCTCTGAGAGAAGGAGGACGGGAAATGGCTGCTGGAGCCACAGTAGCGGTAATTATTGCTGAGACCAGTGGGACCGGCACAGGGGAGTACAGGAGGCTTGCCTAGGAAATGTGCCCTTTTGCCCATACTGGGAGATGGATGTATCAGCATTTTCCTCCAACAAACCCATTATTTTTTATTTTCAAACAACAAACTCACTGAAGTATTCTACAAAGAACTATTCATTTTCTGAATTATTGGAGAATGAGTTGCAGACCTAATGTCCTATCACTTCCAAATAATTTAGTGAGTATTTCTTATACACAAGGGCATTCTCCTGCATTCCAAAATCAGGAAGTTAAAATTGATGCATTACTACCATCTGATCCTCAGACCCCATTCAAGTTTTCATGACTGTCCCTATAATGTCTTTTATAACAAAATAGATGCCGTCCAGAGTCATGTGTTACATTTAGTTGTGATGTCTCTGTCATGTGAAGCTTCCTTCACTCCAAAACTGTTTTCTGCTTTTTCCTTGATTTTTATAACTTCAACATGTTAAAAATTACAGGCCAGTGATTTTATACAATGTCCCTCAATTTCAATTTTTCTGTTTCCTCATGATCAGATTCAAGTTATGCATCTTTGGCAAGAAAGAATATCGAGGCACCTGGGTGCCTCAGTTGGTTAAGCATCCAACTCTTGGTTTCGGCTCAGGTCATGATTTCAGGGTCGTGGGATTGAGCCCCATGTCAGTCTCTGTGCTCAGCACAGAGTCTGCTTGAGATGCTCTCTCTCCTTCTGCCCCTCCCCCTACTTGCATGCTCTCTTTCTTTCTCTAAAATAAATAAATAAAATCTTTTAAAAATGTATCATATAAAGAAAGAATATCAAAGAAGTGATGCTGTGTTCTTATTGCAACCTATCAGGTTTCAATATGTACCATTTCTGATGATGTTCACTTCCAATATTTTTGAACATATGTATATAAGTCATGGCCTTTGACTCTGCAGGGTCCCACAGATGCTGTCCAGTCCTGCACACATAAAACAAACTGAGGCCAAGGCAACCCTGTGCTAACTTGCATGTTTCAGCAATTTCATGGTTTATTCATTCGGAGCAGAGAGCAATCAAGGAGGACTTCAAGGAGGAGATCAAGAATGGCTTCCTGGAATAGGGAGGATTTGGCAGAGACTAAAGGGAATCATTAAGGTAGGATGGAGAATATATGAAAAGGCTCAGAGCTGAAAAGAGTAAAGCATGTGTGACAGAGGCAATGTTCTGTATTCCACAAAGCTGTGTCATTTCTCTTGGGTCACAGACTCCCTTACAGATCAGTTGGGTCCTGTGACTGAGCCCTGACCAACAGAATGTGGATGAAAGTAAGGAACACTGCTTCTAGGCTTCCCGTAAATCCTTCTGCGTGATCCTCTACCCTCTTTCCTCCCCTTGCATGATCACCTTGGAGATTGCAATTTGAAGATGGTGGAGAACCTGGGTCCCTGAATGACTATGGGGCAGAACTCTACCCTCCCCCACTGCCAATCACATTAGATTGCGACAGGAGTGGGCAATTAACCTTGGTTGTGATACACCACTGGGATTTTAGGGTTATTAGAGCAGCTGCCATACCTTGACTAAGATAGTAAGTGATGGAGACATCAAGAAAAACAGTTTGGTTAGTACAAAGTCATGTAGTGACATGTGAGACAACATAAATCCAGCTTATAGTGGGGCCTTGAAGGTCAGGCTAAAGAATCTGGAATTATTTTCAGAAGGAAATAGGGAGCCACTTAAAGATCATGAGTTGGGGAAATACATGAAAAAAGTAATGTTTAAAGGGGAGGTGGTTTGGGGCCACCTGGGTGGCTCACTCGGTTAAGCAGCTAACTCTTGATTTCAGCTCAGGTCAAGATCTGAGAGTCCTGGGATGGAGCCCCAAGTCTGGATCCGTGCTCAGTGGGGAGTCTGCCCCCTCTCTCTCTTTGCCCCTCCCCTTGCTCTCTCTCTCTCTTTCTCTCAAATAAATAAGTAAACTTTTTAAAAAGAGGGTGCTTTGTAGGATAGCTTAGGTAGCAGTGAAAGAAGCAGAAAGGCCATTTAGAGGCTGTTGTGCTCATTCAAGTAAGGGATGGTGTTAAATAAGATCAAGTTCAGATTGACAGAAAAACCCAAACAAAAATGGCTTGATCACGGTGAATATTTATTACTCTCACATAGATGAAGTCTGAGTGTATCAGTCTAGGACTGATGCCCAGACCCCTCCCATATTGTCGCTCTGCAATCTTCAGTAGGTAGTTTCTGTGTCATGATCGCAGATGGCTGCTTGAATGACAGCAGTGAGTCACATCTTCTTACTGCTCAATAGGAAGCAAGAAGGGACAAGGAAGGCAGTGCCTCCTGCCTCTAAGGACACTCCATAGAAGTTTCACATACCAATTCTACTTACATATTCATCACCTGTAGCTGCAAAGGAGACTAGAGAATTTGGTCTTTATTCTAATGGCCCCAGGTGCCCAGCTGAAATTGGGACTATGAGGAGAATGAATTTGGGAGGGGGATAATTAACAGTCTTTGCCATGATGGTGGTGGCGCCTAGGCCTCAGGGGTCATGCTGAGATTGGAGAAGCAAGGAAATGTGCAAGAATGATGAACAAACGGAAGAAATAGTCCTGGATTCAAATCCTAGGTTCCCCATTTTACTTGCTATGTGATTTAGTCAAGTTTCTTAACCTCAATTTTTTAATTAAAGAGGAATGATACTACCTCCCCCATAGGGAGACTAAATGAGATATTGAATGTTAAATGTCTGGCACATAGAGGATGCCCAGTGAACGGTAAATTGATTTAGCCCCTGAGAGACAAGAAAGGAGTGGGGGAAGAGGGGTCAAGGGGAAAGAATTAGATATTAATTTCATTCATTCATTAATTCACTCTTGCATCCACTCATCATCCCTTTATTGACATGCCAGATACAGTGCTGGACTCTGGAGATAAGCAGGGAACAAGGCTCTGGCGCCTTTTTTTTTTTTTTAATATTTTATTTATTTATTTGACAGAGAGAGACACAGCAAGAGAGGGAACACAAGCAGGGGGAGTGGGAGAGGGAGAAGCAGGCTTCCCGCCGAGCAGGGAGCCCGATGTGGGGCTCGAACCCAGGACCCTGGGATCAGGACCTGAGCCGAAGGCAGATGCTTAACGACTGAGCCACCCAGGCACCCCGGCTCTGGCCCCTTTGAAGAAGTTCTGCAGCCATAGAGACAGTCAAGTAAAGAGGCAATTAAATCATGACAAGGTGTCAAGCCCTACCCCATTGGCTCAGCCAGGTTTACAGCTCTCGTCCTCCTCCTCCCCAGGAGAGTGTTGGGAGCTCTCACGGTGCTGACTTGGATCCACCACTCCTGTCATGAGGGCCCTGCCAGCTTTCATCTAGGGAGATGGAGAATCAGTAGCAGCGGAGAGTTCTCCCTTTCTGTCTCCAGGGGAAGGAAAATTTCCCTCTGAATATACAGGAGGGTGAGTAAGGGGCTGAGTGGGGAAGGGGAGAGGCACAGGTGTTTGCATCAGCATGTGTTTGTGGCAGCTCGTGCCTTGGGTGGTTGTTGGGCGAGTTTATTTGCAACATGGTCCTTAGATGTAGACTGACAAGATGGCTGCCATTGTAATGGGTTCCCTAATGGTGTAATTTCAGACACCAGCAAAAGGAGTTGTATTTTTCTTCCTTTATAAAAATCTGGGTTCTGGTTCTGAGGAGATGGAGTAAGCATACCCTACCTTGTCTCTCCCGTGACATAGAACGATCAATTCTGAATTCAGGAAGCTGGTACCAGAGGATTCTGAAAAATAAATGGTGACAAGTCGATTAAGGAAGAATTAGAAGTTTTCTCTCTCTGGTATTGCCGGGACTTAAAGGCAGCCTAACACTCAGAAGTGCACATTGGGTGTGGACAGAAAGCGCTCCATGAGAAGCTTTCTATTTCTGGACCAAGGAGTGGAAAAGGGGACCCCTATGGGTTATTGAGAGTAGGAGAAATCCCCTGGCTTTTTTCTTTTTAAATTTTTATCCTTTTCTCTGGCCCCGGCTCCCAGGCAATACTGTGGTAGCAGTGATGATGGCTGCACAGTGATGGCAGATTTAGTCAGCAGGGCAGGTACCTAAATCTCCGAGAGAGCGAAACTCTTACCTCTCACCAGAGTAGCTGTGATCCCAAGAGCACAAAGCAAATCCCCATTATTATTTTCTTTCTCTTTGTCCTCCCACGACTTGGTCCAGGACAAAGAGGCAGCAGTGGAAAGAATGCAGCCGAGTGGGGAAACTAAAACCCCAATTTCTGTCTGGAGGTCTGAGAAGGGAGGCTCCAGGGATCTGGAAATTGTCAGGTGGATCGTAGAGAAGAGGGAGGTCAAGAGAGTAATCCCATAAAGTTGTGTGTGAATTCCAGGCCTTACCTCCAAGCTATGTATGTCTGGATCTGATCCTAAACAGCTTTTCCAGGCTTTAAGACCTGAGCTACAGCACAGATCACCACCAGGTCCCAGGCTGACCACTGGATGGCACACCATGGGACTGTCCACCAAAGCATTACAAAAGCTTTGGAAACTAAACTGACATTGGGCCTACAGCCCACAGAAGACAGATCAGAACTTGCAACCTAAACTTAACTTGATTGGTTACCTGCTAACAAAAAAGACTCAAATATACTTCTTAAGATTTAAACAAACCCAAAATATCTGGGATAAAAGCCAAAATATCTTGGCATGTGAAGGATGAGGAAATCCTTAACTCACAAGAGAAAAAGAAAAGTGATAGATACCAACCCCAAGATAACACAGATGTTGGATTATCAGGTAGAGACTTTGAAGCAGCTATTATAACCATGCCTCAAGAAGTTAGGGTGAACACTCTTGAAAGGAATGGAAAGTTAGAGAGTCTCAGCAAAGAAATAGAAGATATAAAGAAGAAGCAAACAGAAATTTTAGAATTGAGAAATACAATGACTAAGTTAGAAATTCACTGGATGGGGAACCTGGGTGGTTCAGTCAGTTAAACATCTGCCTTCAGCTCAGGTCATGATCTCAGGGTTCTGGGATCGAGCCCCATGTTGGGCTCCCTGCTCAGTGGGGCATCTCCTTCTCCCTCTCCCTCTGCAGCTCCCTCTGCTTGTGCTCTCTCTCTCTCTCTCAGATAAGTAAATAAAATCTTAAAAAAAAAAAAAGAAATTCACTGGATGGGCTCAATAGCAGAGTGGAGATAACAAGGAAGAGTGAATGAATTTGGATAGTAAATAGTAATTCAGTTTGAACAACAGACAGAAAAAAAGATTTCTGAGAAAAGTTGAACAGAAATTCATGGATCTGTGGGACAATTCCAAAAGTTGAACATTTGTGCTAACACATTTTTTAAAAAGGAATTCAAAGGATGTTTTCTGGCCATAGTGAATTAAACTAAAAGTCCATAACAGAAAGATAATTGGAAAGCCTCCAAACACTTGGAAATTGAACAACACACTTCTAAATAATTCATGGACAAAGAGGAAATCTCAAAGAGAAAATGTTTGGAACTGAATGAAAATGAAAATGAAACATAGCAAAATGTATGGTGAGCAGTTAAGCAGTGCTTAGAGGAAAATTTATAATATTATTTGCTTATATTAAAAAAGCAGAAAAGTTCTCAAATTAACAATCTAAGCTTCTTGCTTAAGAAACTAGAAAAACAGTGCAAAATAAACTCAAAGTAGGCAGAAGAAGTAAATAATAAAGATCAGAGCAGAAATCAATGAAATTGAAACCAGGAAAACAATAAAGAAGAATCAATTGAATTAAAATCTGGTCCTTTGCAAAGATCCATAAAATTGATAAACCTATAGCTAGTTTGACAAAGAACAAAAGAGAAAATGCACAAATTACCAGTATTAGGAATGAAAGAGGTAATGTCACTACCAACCCAGATATTAAAATAATAACAGAATACTGCAAATATTTCTATGTCCGTATGTTTAACAACTTAGGTTCAAAGGTCAGCAAATTATGGCCTATGGACCAAATCTGGCTCACCACCTGTTTTTGTCACTGAAGTTTTTTGGAACATGTCTGTACTGGTTTGAATAGTCTCCTGCCAAATTCATGTCCACCTAGAACCTCAGAATGTGACCTTATTTGGAAATAGTGTTTTTGCAGGTGTAATTAGTTAAGATGAGGTCATATTGGATTAGGATGGACCCTAAATCAAAACCGACTGATGTCTTCATAAGGAAAGGAGCGGAAGATTAGGATACAGAGATACAGAGAGGGGAGGCCATGTGAAGACTGAGGTAAAGAGGGGAGTTATGTTGCCACGAGCCAAGGAATGCTTAGGGCCAGAAGAAGCCTGAAAGGATTCTGCCCTGGAGCCTTCAGAGGGAGCAGGGCCCTGCTAACATTTTGCTTTTGCACTTCTAGCCTCCGGAACTGTGAAAGAATACATTTTTGTTATTTTAAATCACCCAATCTGTGCTATTTTGTGATGGCAGCCCCAGGAAACTAACACAACAGACACGCGCACTCATTTCTTTATTGTCTATGGCTGCTTTTACAGTACAGTGGTGAAGTCCAATAGTTGTAACACAGACTATGCGGCCCAAAAATCCTACAGTGTTTTCTATCTGTCCCTTTACAAAAAAAGTTTGATGACACTTGACATAGATGAAAAAGACCAAGCCCTTAAAAGTCACAAACTACCAAAATACACCCAATAAAAATAACCAGAATTATCCTATATCTATTAAACAATTTGAATTTGTAATTTAAAAACTTGCAAAAAAAAATCTCCTGGAAGTTACTCAGTTTTCCTGGGTCCCTCCCCCTGCTCCAACACACACACACATTCACACACACTTACACACAGAACACACAGCCACATATATATATATGTATGTATATACACATACCATTATATATGTTACATGCCATACATGTTATTAAACTTTTGTTTGTTTTTTCTCCTGTTAAAAAGAAAAAAGAGTGGCGGCTGGGTGGCTCAGTTTGTTGAGTGACAGACTCTTGATTTTCAGCTGGGGTCACGATATCAGGGTCCTGGGATAGAGCCCGCATTGAGCTCCCCCATCAAGCCCCACTTCCGCTTCCAGCTCTGGGCTCAGTGGGGAGTCTGCCTGAGGATTCTCTGTTTCCCTCTCCCTCTGCCCCTCCCCCTGATAGTGCATGTGCCTTCTCTCCCCCCAAATAAATAAATAAATCTTTATAAATCAATAAGTGAAAGAAAGGAAGGAAGGAAAGAAAAGGAAAGGAAAAGAAAAGGAAAGAAAGAAAAAGAAAAAAGAAATCTTTTGGCCTGTATGGTTTCTCTAGTGAATGCTAACAAGCACTGAGAGAAGAAATAACCCCAGTTCTCCACAATCTCTTCCCGAAGACAGAAGAGAAGACTTGCCAACCCATTTTACAAGGCTAGCATTACCCTGATGTCCAAACCCGATGAATACAGAATAAAAGAAAACTACAGACTAATATCTCTCATGAACATAGAAACAAAATCTTAAGATACTACAAAATTGAATACAACAATGGATATGAAAAGAATAATACACCATGACCAAGTGGAGTTTATCCCAAGAATGCCAGACTGGTTCAATATTCAAAAATCAATCAATGTAATCCATCGTATTAACAGACCAAAGAAGAAAATCCACATGATTATATCAAACTGAGATAATCAATGTATGCTGTTTTAAGCTGCTGAGTTTTGTGATAATTTGAAGCTCAGCAATAGATAATTAATCTTAGCAAGTTCCCTGTTCCTCCTGTATTTCTTCCCCCATTCATCTCACACCCCCAGGGAAAATACTTTGGTAACCACTAACCTGAATGTATGCTTTATCTTTCTTATGCGTTTCTTTATACTTTTACTCTTTTTTCTTTATACTTTTACTTATATGCATATACATCCAAACCATACATGGTATATTTTACCATATAAAATATAAGATTTACATGAATGTCTTAAAATTTTATATAAGTGATACCACATTGTACTCGGTTATTTATTCTTCTCTGAATATTGTACTGCGACTCATCCATGTTATATGTGTAGATCTTGTTCATTCATCCTTACAGTCATATAGTATTCTACTGTAGAATTATGCCACAATTTATCCATTCCTGTATTCGTGACATCTATTGTTTCTTTCTGTCTTTTTTTTTTTTTTTTGCTTTTCTAGTGTCACTGGGAACCTTCTTGTACCTGTTTCTGTGTGTAAATGTATGGGAACTTCTCTAGGGAGAGGAAAAGCTTGGTCTAATCCTGGTTTTGGCTTCTTTTTTCTCAGAGTCTATAATGAAGTAGTTGCTCACAATCCAAGCTGAGTGTGGTGTGTGTGTGTCTGTGTGTGTTTATGAGGGTGAGGGAGGAAGAATCATAACCTAACAACGAATGACAATGACCATGAGTCACTGAGCCCTGTCTGTGTACCTGAACTAAGCACTTGTACTTCTCACACAATGTCTCCTTTGGAAGGGGCTTTAGATGCGTTCGTCAAATTTCCTGGGAATCTCCATCTCTCTCAAAACTTCTGCCCTGCCCCATAGCTCCTTTCCCACTCACTTTCCCAGTCCAGATCCTGCCACTTTGTCAAGAGCTCAAGGGAAGGCATTAGAGAGCAGGAGGGGAGAAGGGAGAGAAGCCTCCCTCCCCAGTCTTTGCCAGGGAGACAAATGATTGGTTTGAAGCCCATCACAGGGAATCATAACATGGGCCCTGCTGTGACCCCCGACTCTACACAGCCCAGAACAGGCACCACACTCCCCTCCAGCTGCCCACACCAAGGAAGACAGCCTGGGAGGGCCCGTGGACGGTGGAGCTGAGCATGCAGCCAAGCACGCGCTGGTAGGGGTTGTGCAGGCCAATGGTGGGGCTGGGGAACACTTCCCGGCCTCCAGAACTTTTCCCTCTTCCAGGAGAGGGAGGGGTGTTGCACAGAAGACACCATGTCTGGGGCACCCTGTCTGAGGCAGGGAGGGGATGAAATGACCTACAGGTGGCCTCGCGGCCCCCACAGGTCCGTCCCATCCCAAGCGCAGTCCACCTGCAGCAGGCACACACGCACACCTCCATAGATGAATCATCCAGCAGCCCCCTGTTGACAAGGGCAACCTCCCACTACTCACTCTTGGCCCAGCTGCCCTGTCACAGCCTAAATGCTTAGATAGGATAAACTCACAAAATCCAGGCCCCCAGGGCTGAGGGTCACTGCCAACCAAGAGAGTTTTCTGCTCCAAGTACATTCAGGGTCAGCCCAGCTCCTGTGGACTGGACTGAAGAGAGAATGCTGAGGAGCCCTCAGTCCGAGAGAGGAGGCCTAGTGCCTGCCCTCATGGAGCCCTCAGTCTGAGGGAGGAAGCACTAGCCCTGCTCTCAAGGACTCACTGGTTTCAGGCAGGGAGGCAGGGTCCCTACTCTTGGGGAGTTCCCAGTCCAAGGGAGGAGGCACAGCTCCCGCTATTAGGCTAAGGGGAGTTTCCAGTCCGGTTGCCTGTCAGTTTTGCACAAGGTAAGGACCGAAGATGCCAGGATCCAAAAGATCTCTGACTCTAGACATAGAGTCTATGAAGATTATTGTAGCAAGTGAGAAGCCATTGATTTCTGCTTTTGCTGGCAACGGACTGAAACGGCAGGAGAACTAGAGGGGGGCAGCCAGCAGGAAGGACTTCCCACCATGGGAAAGGAAGGCATAAGGACAGGCGGGCTTTGTCCCAGGACCTGGGATTGTTGTGGGGTTAAAGGCGATGCCATGGTGAAAGCCGCTGTAGATGGTAAGTCATCCCGTAAGCACAATGGACTATTACCACATTTTAGTTGTTCCCATGGACCTAACTGTGGCGGCAGCAGCCTGGGTCCCGGGGTGACAGGACAGCCCACTACCCTCTGGGGTTGCAGAGTCTAAGGAGGAACACGGACCTTAATGTATGGATTCCTCTTAATAGCCAAGGCCCGTCTTCAGGAAGCAGGTTAGGACCTGCTAGGTCCCATACCCACAAGATTCTTGCAGCCCTGCCAGGTAGATTGTAGGGCCTGTGGAAGCCATGTCAATCTGCCTATTCCGCCCCCCAACCCATGCCCCAGGAGCTAAGAGCCCAGAACACTGAGCATTAGCTAGTCACTGTTTCTCTTTCTAAAAAAAACCACAACTCTATTAAAATAACAGCATGATTTAGTTAATTATTCTCCATAGTAAGTGGGTAACTGTAGGAATACAATTCATCCAGCTCCCTGCTGCCTGATTGAGTTTCCTAAAATCCCACTTTGCTCTTGTCACTGCATCCCCTCCCCCAAGGGCTTTCCCCTCCTCCCCAGATTACATAATATAAAGACCCAAATCCTAGGTCTGGAGATTTTGGGACCTCCACCATTTGGGCCCTCCCAGCATCGCTGCCTCACTGACAGGACTCTACACTTTGGACAAACTAGACTGTCTATTCCCCGTCCTTCTCTCTGCCTCCTTCAACTGAGCCTCTTTAAGACTGGTCAAACCCAGCTTCCTCCGTGAAGACTTCTTTGATTGCCGTAGTCCAGAGTTTCTTGAAGTGTACTGTACCAATGGCATCAGAATCACACGAAATGTATGGGAGACGGGGATGGGGTGGGGGTGTGTGTGTGGAGGTGGTTAAAATGCTGACTCATAGGCCCCACCCCATATCTATTGGACAAGCCTCCCTGGTGGGAGATGATGTCTGAAACTTTGCTCATTTAACAAGCCCCACCCCTGCCCTATCATTGCCCTAGCCCTTGGTAACCAGCTGTCCTGTTCTGAAACCCTGTAGCACTTGGACATGGATCTCTTGTCTAGAAACATCGCATGCAGGAACATGATAGACTAGACACTCCAAAGGGCCCTCTGTCAATAAAACACCCAAATCATAATAAACCATATGCAATGCCATGGAGTTTGGGAGATGTAAGGGGAATCTTCAGGACTGTTCTGAGGGGACATGCTGATAGCAGCTCTATGGTAGGATTACTGCAGGGAAGGCAGAGAGACTCACCTGACCCTCTTGCTTTAAGCAGGGACTCAGATGGCCAGTATCCTCTGACTTCTAGCAAAAGCTATTTCAAATATTCTCTGGAGGAAAACATTCCAGCTTAGTCCCAAGATTCCCAAAGATTAGGGGTAAGCAAAAGAGAAAAACAAAAAACAAACAAACAAAAAAACCCCTCATGATCACAGTTCACCAAACACTTATAAAAAATGAGCCACCATGAGTGAGAGCCAGCAGAAACCATAAGCAATAGACATGAATTCCCAAGGAATTCAGATATTAGGATAATTAGACACTGGTTGCCAAATAATTATACATAAAATATTTTTCAATTAAAAATGGAATGGCAAAGGGGCACCTGGCTGGCTCAGTCAGAGGAACATGCAATTCTTGATCTCAGGGTCATGAATTTGAGCCCCACATTGGGTATAGAAATTACTAAAATAAATAAATAAATAAATAAACTCTTTTCAAAAGTTTATTTAAAAATAGTAGAAAGGCAAAGACAATCGTGTGACAAAAGTCTGAGCAATGACAAGGCAGATTTTTTAAAGGACTGAATAGGCCTCATACTGAAGCAAACTCAGTGGATGGGTCAAATGGGAGATGAGACGTAGCTGAAGGAAGAATTAGTGAAGTGGGGACTAGAGCTGGAGACTTTGCTTTGATGGCAACACAGCAAGTCAAAGAAATGGCAGAAGGGAGAAGGTTTGCAAGGTGTAGAAGACTAATTGGGGTCTCAGAAGAAGAGAGGAAATGGAGAAAAGGAAGTGTTTGAAACTATAAGGGCTGGAAATTTTCCTTTTTTTTTTAAAGATTTTATTTATTTATTTGAGAGAGAGAGAATGAGAGACAGAGAGCATGAGAGGGAGGAGGGTCAGAGGGAGAAGCAGACTCCCTGCTGAGCAGGGAGCCCAATGCGGGACTCGATCCCGGGACTCCAGGATCATGACCTGAGCCGAAGGCAGTCGCTTAACCAACTGAGCCACCCAGGCGCCCAAAATTTTCCATTTTTGATTAAAAATGTGGATTCACAGAGACAGAAAGCACAAGGAAAAGCAGGATAAGTAAAAAAAAAAAAAAAGGCTTATTACAGACCACCCGGCCAGGCTGCCTGAATTTTGTGGGTTTGGGGCCCAGCAGGTCCTAAACTAGCTTCCTAAAGATGGGCCTTGGCTATTAAGAGAAACTCACTGTGCAGCACATCAAAGAGAAAAAATTCTAAAAGCAGCCAGAGAAAAAAGACAGGTCTGCTCTCAGGACCCCTTCTAATGTCAGTTCCCTGCAGATGAGCATGCCAATCTCCCCAGCCAGATCGACGTCCCCTAAGGCCCAAGCCTCTGGCATATGTGTGCCCTCAGGTACATTATTAACCTCCAAGGCTCCAGTTTTTCATTGGGAAAAGGCCGAGGGGTGTATTGCATAGGGAGCAGAAGAGTCCTGGCTTTGGAGTCAGGTGGACCGGGATAAACTCTGGCTCTGCTACTCACTTACTGTGGTCCCTTTGCTCTTCCTGGGGCTCATGCTCACACGTAAGTCACTGGCGTGAGTGCTGCTCTTGAACTTCAAAAGAATGAAGAGCCGGATAACAAAACACCCAGGTGAGGATTCTGATTTTTAAAAGATTTACTTAAGTTCTGACCCTGTGTTCAGACATTCTTCATGTGTTCCCTCAGGGAGCCCTTGGGACATTCCTGTAAAGCGGTCATCCTCTGGGGCGGGGACCTCGGGGGCCAAGACATGAGAAAACCACACCCCTCCCCAGCTCATGGGGTACTTTTGTCTCACCCCCCAACCCCACCCTCATTCTCTCTCTCTGACACCAGCACCCATTCTGATGCACTTAATATGTGTCCTTGTTTCTAATTTCCGTGTTTCTAATTTCCATAAATGATATTGTGCTATGGACCTTAATTCTGTTTTTTTTCCCTCCACACAACACTAAACTTTGTTTCCTTTCAGAGAGAGAGAGAGAGAGCACGCAAGCAGGGGGAGGGGCAGAGGGAGAAGCAGGCTCCCCATTGAGCAAGGAGCTCGATGTGGGGCTCCATCCCAGGACCCTGGGATCATGACCTGAGCCGAAGGCAGACGCTTAACCAACTGAGCCACCCAGGTGTCCCGAAATACTACATTTTTAATATCTATCCCTGTGTCTCTCTGTATATCTAGCATGTTGTTTTTCATTGCAGTTTGAGATTCCATAGCGTCCCCACATCACATGGAAGGTACTAGAGGCTCAGAGAGCCTAGATGACCTTGCCCGAGTCACATAGCCAGGAAGGAGCTGGCCTTGGTCAGAACCTTCACAGCAGCCCTCTCTCCCTTCACAGATTTAGAGAGATGTGCTCATTCTCTTCTCACTGGACCCCCTGACCTACCTGCTCCCTGCAAGGGAAGGTTCCCCCACTGAGGCTCCGCTGGCCTCCAAAATACCCCAAAACACCTCCACAGGCCTCCAAAATGGCTCCTGGGTTCTGAAAGGCCCCATCCCTCCTTCTTCTAGACCTCTCCAGTGGATTTCTTTTACAGTATTTAATTGAGCATATCTAATTAGGTAATATAATTTCATTTATTTAAATAGGTAATACAATTGCCCTATTTCAATATTCAGAAGACAGAAAAGGGGACACGGGGGGGCTCTCACTCTCTGCTGACCCTGCCGCCTAGTTCCCAACCTGTAAATCCTCCGTTACCAGTATTTATGACTCTCACCAGAGATATTTTATCCTTACACAAAAATATGTTTCCATGGTGTTCCCCCACCATTTTTATGCAAATGCTAGCATACTCTTTATACTGTTTGACACCTTACTCTTATCACTTCAGACTGTGTCTTGGGGACTGTTCCACATCAGTCCTCTACTATATCAGCTTCTGCTTTCTTTATAGCTGCATAGTATTCCGTTGTGTGGATGCTCCATTATTGATCCAACTAGGGTCCTCTTCATGGACGTGGTCCAATCTTCTGCTAAGTGAACGGCTGCCGTGAACATCCCCGTGCACCTGTCATTCTCCTGTGGGTGAGTGGAGTGGCTATTCCAATGCATTGCTCAGACTCCTTTAGGATCAGGCACCCATTCCCTGGAGCGCTGGCTGCTAACAGCTCACAAACCTCTTCAGGCACGGCCATCTGCTGCCCCTCGCCCAGGGCTACATCCCCCTCCCGGAGGCATAAACATCTACTGTCTGCTCCTCAAGGGCCCCTTCGCCTCAGTTTGGGACATCTCTGCTCCCAGAACTCCCACGGGATCTGTACGGCAGTTCAACTCCTTCCTCTGCCCGTTGTGCCTCCCTCACTGCCCTCCAAGAACGTTCCTTCTCCAGCTACCTTCCTGCGCGCAAATCCCGACCTCAGACACTGTTTCCAGGAAACCCAGCCAAAGATGGAGAGTCTGTTTGCAGGGTAAATTCCTAGTTAGGGAATAGAAGGACCAATGCACTTGTGATCGGGGTAGATTTCCATGTGTTTCCAAAGGACAGAACAAAAGACTATGTACGCAGCTGGTGTGCAATGACTGTCCCTTCCACCTGACGCAGATTAGAAGGCCCTTTTGTGCAGATGGTCACATAGGATTTTCCAGCATCCCTCTGCAGCAGGCAGGACAATCTGACACTTTGCAGCTAAGGAGGCTGGGGTGGCTTGCCCAAGATGGCACGGCCGGCATGGCTTATGCCAGACGTGGGGCTGCTGACATGTTGGCTCCACCCAGGGACAGGAGGACAAACATGGGTGACAGGGGTGCAGCTGGGGGTGTGGGGAAGGCGGAGTTTGCAAGACCTCCCAGTTAGGACCCTGCCCTTCTCTGATGGCCCAGATGGCCCAGGGTGATCCCGCCTTTCTCTTCTTGCCCTTCAAGCTCTCCAGGCTACTGTAAGCTGTCAGATGCCCCAGAGAAACCAATTCCGACTAACATGTGAGCCACGTGCAACCTCTCCCCAAACTACTCGGATGTCTGCCTGAGTTTTAGACTGTACAAAAATAACTTCATGCACTCAAATCACCTCTACAATCATTTACAATGGCCCCGGCTTACACCTGGACCCTGGCGGCTGGATTTTGATCTCTGTCTTCAGCCCAAATGCCCTTCCCATCTCCTCTACTTCTCCACCTTCGTGCATCCTCCTCCTCCTCCAACCCCCAGGCGCTGCCTCCCTGAGGAAGCCTGTCCCCACCTTCCCAGGGGTGAGGGTGCTCCCCCTCCCATGGACCCCCATAACCACCACTGATGCTCAGTGCTATGGGCTGAATCGTGTCCCCCCAAATTCCTGTGTTGAAGTCCTAATCCCAGGACCTCAGAATATGGCCTTATTTGGCAAAGGGTCATGGCAGAGAGAGTTAGTTAGGAAAATGAGGTCACGCTGGACAGGGTGGGCCCCAAATGCAATGTATCTAGTGTCCTTATTAAAGATGCCATGAGAGATGTCTGGGTGGCTCAGTCAGTTAAGCCTCTGCCTTCAGCTCAGGTCATGATCTCGGGGTCCTGGGATCAAGTCCCACATCGGGCTCCCTGCTCAGCAGGGAACCTGCTTCTCCCTCTCCATCTGCCATTTCCCCTGCTCGTGCTCTCTCTCTTTCTGACAAACAAATAAATAAAATCTTAAATAAATAAATAAATAAATATGCCATGAGAAGAGAGACATGTACAGAGGGAGGAAAATGGGAAAATACCATCTACAGGGGGCACCTGGCTGGCTTAGTCAGTACAGCATGCAACTCTTGATCTTGGGGTTGTAGGTTCGAGCCCCAGGCTGGGGGTAGAGATTACTTAAAAATAAAATCTTAAAAAAAAAAAAACAACGAAAGAAAAGAAAATTCCAGCTACAAGAAAAGCCAAAGATTGCCAGCACAGCCCCGGCAGCTAGAGCGAGGCCTGAAACAGATCTGCTTCACTGCCCTCAGGAGGAACTAACCCTGTGGGCACCTTGATCTCTGACCACCCCCCAGGCCCCCAGAGCTGTGGGACAGTGCAGTTCTGTTGTTTTAAGCCACCCAGCCCTAGGACACTAATGCACTCACTGGGCGCTCGTGAGGATGAGCTTAGGCATTCCTCGGATGCTAGGATCCTGGGATATCATCCTCATTTAAGTGGCAGAGGGAGGAGATGGACTTGTGTTTGGAACCACTAGTTTATATGTCTTATAGTTGTCAGTATAAGCGGGAGCATTGAAGGAAGACCGACAGTATTATTCCAGGCTGTGGACTCAGTGCTGACGGCTCCCGAGCACCTCGAGGGAGGAGGGAATCTTCGAGCAGCCTCAGGCGCTTGCCCAGGCTCCTGGCCAGTAAGAGGCAGGCCCAGGATCTGATGTAGGGCCTGCCATCTCCTACAGAGAGACACCACACCCGGGCTCCACGCCGGTGAGTGCACCTGCCTCCCGGCCCAGCTGTGTGTGCCCTGCCTGGGCCCCGCCTGGTCATCTGGGCCTCAGGGGCCCCAGGACCCGGCAGCGTGCTGAGCGCACAGCGGGTGCTCCAAAACTGTGGTGGGAAGAGTGAACCCATGTGTGGCTCTGATGCGGCAGCCTCCTTGGGCCTCAGAACAACATTTCATACACAGCTCAAGTACCGACAGAATTCTCATCACAGCCTGCTAAATGCCTGCCTAATTTTCCACTCGATTGACAGACTCCATTTTACTTAACTGGCCCCTATTGTGTAGCAATTGGATGGTCTCTCATCCCCTCCTAAACCAGGGGGCGGCGCCAGGGATACCCGAGCTTCGAGCTTCGGCAGTGGTGCCTTCCGAAGGAGCCAGCCTAGGAAGAACATTCCCGTGCCTCTGGCAGTGGCTGCCAGCTGGGGAGAAACTTGGGGACGGGCCTGGGCCTTCCTGAGGCTCAGTGGGCATCACCCTGTCCCCAGTTACCCTCGAGTCCTGTCTTCACTCCTTGCTCACCTTTGCTGACCCCTTCAAGGCAATGAAGGACAGAGCTCCCAGGAAGCCTACCCCCCCACCCCCATCCCATCCTGCTCTGAGCCCCGGCTCTCTTGTCCTTTCTGTGTCTGACATCTTCCTACTCTTCTCTGAAACAGAATCCTGGCATTCTTTCAGTCACGGTCACTGAGCACCTACCTGGTGCCCAGAGCTGATCCGAGTGCCGGGGATTCATTGAGCCGTCAACGAGAGGCGACATCCCGGCTCCCAGAGCTGACATTCTGGAGCCGGGAGATGGACGGAAGCAGAGAAGTGATACGCCGGGTGCTAAGCGCTATGGGAACCGGGGGAGAGGGGCTGATCGTTCCCATGGGGTGGCCCAGAAAGGCCTCTTTGAGGAGACGAGCAGACACCTGAGCAAAGAGAAGGAGCAAACCATGTGGACGTGGGGAGGAAGAACTTTTCAGGCCAAGAGAACAAGCAAGCGCCACGGTCCCGAAGCAGGTGATGCTGGCTCGTTCTGGAAACGAGGAGGCTGGTGAGATGAAAAGGCACAGACGAGGAGCTTGAGCTGGCTTGTCTCAAAAGATCTGTCTGGCTGCTAGGTGGAGAGCAGACTGTGGGGGGGCAGGGGTAGAAGCAGATGCCATAAAGCAGGCAAGAGACATGGGGGCTTGGACCAGGTATACCCACAAGCCCGCTCTCTCTCTCTCTCTCCCTCTCTCTCTCTCTCGTGCTTCACTGTGGGTCCCCCCCACCCCCATTTTGTTTCTCCCTGTTCCCAGCCTCTGTCTCTCTATCTCTACGGACGCCTGGGCATTAATTTCCCCTTCTGTCAGGCACAATTTGGAACA
Organism: Neomonachus schauinslandi; assembly: GCF_002201575.2. NCBI lineage: Eukaryota > Metazoa > Chordata > Mammalia > Carnivora > Phocidae > Neomonachus > Neomonachus schauinslandi. Next base: position 112,224,786 of record NC_058410.1, read on the forward strand.
TTAATTAGTGATGAATTAGCGACGTAAATCCCAGCAGTCGCCGGCACCTGTGCCCACGGGCTCTTGGAAGGGACCTTGCAAATCTGATCTTAATACCTCTCGCCTCCTCTCCTAGGGCAATTACTTCTCACATGATTTGTCTGCGGAGGCTGTGGCCACCCCCACCCTCGCAGCCCGGCTGAGGACAACAAGTTCATCTTTGTCAATTAATTATTGAACGGTTTATTTCGCACTGGGAGGTGATAAGAGAAGGGAAAGCCGTGTGTTGTGAAATCATCACCGTAATTATACAGACGCTGCCGCAGCGCCGACATCACAACGCCCGCAGGTGCCAGTGGGGGTGGGGAGAGAACCAAGGGCAGAGGCCCCTAGGCGGCAGGAGACCTGGCTGTGAGGGCCCTGAGCCGCTCTGCATGTGATCAACAGACACACCCATGTTCAGCTTTCAGAGTCCAGTTCCACATGGGGAGGGGGATACAGGGAATTAACCATGGGGGCGGGCCCCTGCAGCTTCCTCTGGGGATGATCAGAATGTGGGAAAGCTGAGACTGTCTTTATAGTCCTTCGCATCTGAACTTAGGAGCCCCATGGCATGCACAAAATATGGTTGCCTAGTAGAGGGTCTTTGGTTCTCTAGCAAAAAGCCCTTACAGTAGTCTGAAAACCCCAGAACATCTGTTCCACCCACCCTGCCCCATTGCATTTCACCTCATTTCTGACTGCTCTCCCCTTTGCTGACTCCACTCCAGCCACACCGGTCTCCCTGCAAATGCCTGGCACAGCCTGCCCCAGGGCCTTTGCATGTGCTGCTCCTTCTGCTTGGAGTGCTCTTTCCCCAGAAATCTGCATCTCTCTCACCTTCTGTGGGTCATTAGCAACTATCACCTTTCAGTAAGACCCTCCCTGAGCACCTTATTTTTAAACTGCAGCCTGCCCCCCCCCAACTGCCTTGACACATTCTCTCCCTTCCTGCTCTATTTTTTTCCAGATCATTTCATCATGTTTGACATATAATGTGCTTACTTATTTATTTGTTTAGTCTCTCTCTCTCTTTCTCTCTCTCTCTAACCCTCTCTCCCTCCCTCCCCAAAGCATACATTCCACAAGAACTAGAGTTTTTTTGTCTGTTTCTTCCTCTCTCCGCATATCCTATCTGTGTCTTCTGCACCAACAACAGTGCCTGGCACAAAGTAAGCGCAGACTTAATCGCTGTTGAATGAATGAATGACTATTTGTGTGGGATGGGGCCTGAATGTGGAAAGGACGGGTTCTTTTTCCAGGAACAGGTCGGCAAGTGCTGTTGCAGCACCAGGAATTGGGGAAGATCCTTGGCAGTGATGGGGGACCCTGCCCAGGCTGGAAAAGTCATTTTAAAAGTGAATGTTCCTGTTGATTTCATGTCGGTACATGCCTCGAGGCTGGCATGTTTGATGCTGCCCCTCCATCGGTCACATTCAGATTGGTCCCCACCTCCCAACTCTCCCCAGGGAGGGGACAGTTACAGGAGAAGCTGTGGACACTTTGATTAACTCCCCAGCAAGAGTCTCCACGCATGTGTCTCATTCTCTCCCCAAGGCTGTAATGGGGGGCAGGGTGTTGGGGGCTGGGCAGGGGCATCTCCACAATGTGTGAGGGGAGGGAGGTGGGGCTGCAAGGGAGGGGTGCCAGGGAGCAGGTTGGGGCAGGGGTAGGGCTCTGCCCCACCAGGAGGAGATGGAGGGTGAAGGAGTGGAGATGTAACCGGGAGGTAGTGTGAGGAGGCAGCGCAGCAGGTGGGGAAGGAGAAAGGCTCTCTCTGGGCCAGAAGAAGATGCAGAAACACAGCACTGGCTGGAGTGGACTAGGGGGCAGGGGCGGGGGAAGGGCACTAACGTGATGCCCCCAGGGCCCCATGGGGACACCAACTTTTTTTCCAGGACCCGCTTGCCCTGAAGATCCTCTCTTCTCCGCCAAACTATGCTGCCTTCCCCCTAGAAACGAAGATGGTGATTTTTTAGAGCCAGTTTTCCCCCAAATCTCTGGAGATACCAGAGCTGCTGTTTCCATGGAAACCTTCCCCCAGCCAACCTTGGGAAGGAGGAGCTGGGCAGCCACCCCCGCCCCCACGGCCCCCACACCGCCCCTGCTCCAGCCTGCAGGGGGGACCCAAGTTGAAAATAATCCCTCTCCCCCAGATTTTCTCAGCAGGGGCTCTACGTCCTCAATGAGGGAAGGCAGCTGGGCTCAGGCTGAGATATGAGGACCCTAAGACCCAGGCAAGAGAGAGATGGGGTTGCTGGGGGTGGTGCATGGTGGCTGAGGGGGCAGGGTGCATGGTGGCTAGGACAAGCTCTATCTCTGTCATCGTCTCCCAGAAATGACTGGCCAAGGGACCGGTTCCAAGAGAAGGACCGGAGGGCAGGACCTCTCCTTCCCTGGAAATCCCAAAAGATGCCATTTTTCTCTGGCTCTGTACATCTCTAGGAGTTTCCTTCCCCAAATCCCAGTCCCACCTGAGCTCATCAGGGATCACACTGCAAACTGTAAGCAAAACAAAACAAAAACAAAAACACCACCACCACAACAAAAGCCCCCAAAACTCGGTCCAACTCATGTAAGGAAGGAATATACTGGGAGGACACACCATAGCTCCTTGAATTGATGAGAAGCCTGGAGAGGCAGGCTCAGGAAACTGCTGGAAACAAGGAAGGCGGGTGAAGGGGGGCAGCCAGAGTCCTGCCCAGAGACAGGCCAGCTAGGGTGGGGGACACTGCTGCCTCTCGACACTGCCAGCCAATTTTAACAGTCCCCACTTCTCGGTATCACTCTCTCCAGGTCAGGATCCTGGGCACACGGATCGTATGAGGGACTGTTTTGGATAAGGGAACTGCTCAGTATCCTGATTGTGGTGGTTACATGAATATATACGTGTGTTAAAATTCAGAAAACCGTACACCAAAAAAAAAAAAAAAAAGTCAATTTTACTGTTTGTTAATGGAAAAAACAAGTTCCTAGGTAAAAAACAACAACAACAATACACTATATGTTAATTAATTGAATTTAAATTTAAAAAATCCTTTGGCAAAGGTGGCTTGCCTGCCCACAGGCCAGCTGCTGGGGCCAGGGGAGGGGGTCTGTCTGCAGCCCTATGGCTTCCAGAAGGGGCTGGGCTCTGCCTCCCAGCCAGAGTCATAGCTGGAAGATTCCAGGAAGATGTAGGGAGTGTGGGTGCTGGGCGGCCAGCAGATGGACAGATGGCGGCTTTCCCAAAGGAGCATTTGGGCGATTGGGAGCTTCCGAGGGAACGTGACCACGAAGAAGGCCCCCATTTCAGTGGGAGCGGCAGGTCTGAAAGAGGGGAGACAGCAGGTTTCTGACCCAATGGACACAAGAGAACCCAGTCACCCATTTGAACAAGCACACACACTCTGCATGCAGAGATACCAGAGCAAGTACACACACTCAGGCTAGGATACCTGTTTGTAAGCCCCCACATCACTAGTTCGGTCAGCAGGAGACTTTGGCCCTCATTTACTGCATGATCTTGGAGAAATCCCTCTCCCCTCCAGGCTGTTACTTCCTCTGCAGAATATGATTTCTCCACAGCTCTGGCATGCTGAGCAAGGAGGCCCCAGAATTAATGGAATTGCACGTAGGGAGCCTGTGTTTCTGGTGTGGCCCCCCCTCTGCCCCTGTCCTGGATGACAGCGGGGTGGAGAGAATGATGCATGTGACAGAGAAACCCCCTGAGGTCCCACCTGAGATGGAACACTCTTCTGCCAAAAGGAGGAGGCCTAGTGAAAGGGAAGACACCCCGCCCCCCCCCCCCCCCCGCCCCCCACCCAAAAGGAATGCAACTGTCCTATGAGCCAGGGCTCAGGCGCTTCTCCAGGAGACTGAGGGTGGTGGTGGGGGGGGGGGGGGATTGGGAGGGGGTTTGCAGTGCCTTCCCCAGGCTCCAGCTTGAGGGAATCTGTGTCACCTGATATCCACCCTTCAAGGGTAGTGGAGGGTAATGGAGGGTCTTTATTAAGGAGCTTGGGCAGCCTGGCACTGGGCTTCACACACTCCAACTCTCAGTATCTCAGGCAATCAGGGAGGGCAGCCCCCAAAGACTCCCCCAGCAGAGCTCCCCCTGGCCCACACTAACCCCCACCAATTCTACCTGGTTTCCAATCAGGAGCTTGCTGAAGGCTATAATAGTCTATAGTCTATAACTATTCCCTCCTTGGAAAAAGGCAATTCCAGATTGCCTAAGCTCAAGCATGGAGCAGTGGGAAGGGAGGGGGCGGTTCTCGGGCCTGGACTTCACGAGTGCGCATCCAAGTTCCTCGCCCCTTCTTGAGCACCTCTCTCAGCCCTTGAGCAGTTTGAGGGACTGGCTCCCTGCTGGCATCACATGGGAGTAGGAGCCCCCCCACCCCCCAGCTCAGGGAGGAAGAGTCTAGGGAGGTTGAAGGCAAGGGGTTATCCCTGCACAGTCTGAGGCTAGACCAGATGGCCCAGAATCCTGATAGAGCAGGCTGGAGCGGGGGATGGAGTGGGAGAGGTGGGGGATATGGGAGACACCTAGCCCACCTGGTGCCCTCTCTCCTACCTTTACATGGGCCCTGTTCTCTCCCCGCTCCCCTGCACCTAGATGGAACCCCCCCCCACACCTGAGCCAGGACCCCAGGGAGGGAGGGGGGAGGCAGGGGCAATAGGGGCTCTCAAGAGAGCCTGTCCTAAATGGCAGCAGGTGGAGGGGTGTGTCATGGGGCAGCATAGGGCTTCCCCTGAGCACATGCACCAAAAAAGCAGAGGCTTTTCCACAATTTTAAAGGTCACGTGTTGACTTGTCCGGTTGTTAAGACTGCAGGAGAGAACCACGTGACAATAAGACCAAGAGGCACAAAGCGGATTGTCAAAGGGGGCCGCCTTTTTCTGGCCTGCTCCAACCCTCAGCCCTTCCCCCCAGCAGCCCCCAACAACCACAGGGCATGGCCACCTTGTTCCACCAGCTCAGGGAGGGGGTGAGGGTCCTCTGACCTGGTGTGGAGATGGGAAATCTGAAACTGTGGACACCAGGGGAATGGAGAATGGACAAAGATGAGAACCCCACTGGGAGCCAACATTTACTGAAGCTTTTGTGCCGTCTCTAGCAATTGAGATAAAAGGCACTTCCCAGTGTCTCAGATGCTCCTGGCTTGTGAGAAGGCTCACAGAGAAGTAATTAGAATCCAGTAACTGCAGTCAGGGAAGGTAAGGGATGGGGGCGGGGCATCCAGGAGGGACATCTCCCCCCACTGAGGGAACACAGGGGGCAGAGCCAGGAGCCTGGGGAAATGCAGGGGGGTCGCAGGCAGGAAGGGAGAGTGAGGGGCCCCTGGGACGCGGGGAGGGGGCGAGAGTCTCATAATCAGACCTGTTCTGGATGAAGCCGCCCGTGTTGACACAGCACCTTACCCAGCACGTCCACCCGCTTTGTGTTGGTAGATTCTTGACGCGAAGTAAGGATGACAGAAATGCTCTGTATCTGCACCATTCGGTCCGGTGGCCACTAGCCAGCCACACGTGGCCCCTGAGCATTGGAAATGTGGCCAGTGAGACTGAGGAGCTGGGCTTTCAGTTCCATTGAATTTTAATTAAGGTAAATGGAAACTTAACTAGGCACCTGGGCCTCGCGGCTATTGGGTTGAGCAATGCAGTGCGGAGACCCGGGGATCCTGGGGCAGGGTGTTCCAGCTGGGGAGACAGACATTAAACAAGTACCTCTGTGGTCTTGGGTCAGGCTGCAGTAAAAGCTATGGAGGAAAATGGAGTTACAAAGTGGTGGAGTGGGCCGTTGTTTTGGAAAGGGGGGGTGGTCAGGGAAGGCCCCTCCAAGGCCGGACCTATGCAGAGACCTGAGTCAGAGAAGGGAGAGCGCCGGGGTCCTCTGGGGAAGGGCGTGCCAGGCAGAGGAGAGAACAGCTCCAAAGGCCCGGAGATGGTAGTGGGCTTGGGCCAGAGGGGTGCAGCCCAGGGTGGGGGTGGGAGCTAGGAAATGAGGTCTGAGCTGACCCAGGGCACAGAGAGGAGTGTGGGTTTTATGCTGTGATGCAGAGTGCTTGCCATTGCCACTGCCGACTGGACCAGGAATTGGGTCCGGTGCCTAGACCCACTCTGGTAAACCAGCTGTCCACTTATTCTCTGCCTGCTCATGCCCGCATTGCTGCTGTTGTTGTTGTGGATAAAGGAAACAGACGTGCTGGGTGTGTCTCAGCTCCCTAGTTCCCTCCCTGCTCCCCCTCCCGCTCTGACTCTGAGACTCTGCCCTCCCCTATTTCTAACACCTCCTTTTAAAAGATGTTATTTATTTATTTGAGAGAGAGAGAGCATAAGTGGAGGGGGGTGCAGAGGGAGAAGCAGACTCCCCGCTGAGCAGGGAGCCCGATGGGGGGCTCCATCCCAGGACTGCCGGATCATGACCCCAGCCCAAGGCAGACACTTAACCGCTTAACTGACTGAGCCACCTAGGCGCCCCTGTCCTCCTCTATTTCATCTCCCTTGCTCCCTGCTTCTGCCTGCCTCTCAATTGATGTCTGACAGGTCTCTCTGTGGCTGTGTCCCTCTGCATGGCACACCCTCCCCTTCCCAAGCTGGGTCAGCAGAGACAATAAGGGCCTGCCCTGGGGAGAGGGGGGTGGGCAGTGCACCAGCCTGGGGTGTGATGGGGAGGTCCAGCCTGGGTGCAGGGAAAGGCCATTCCAGCACGTGGGGAAGAGTGGTGGGGAAGGCTATGGGTGGGGAGTCCTGTTCTAGAGACAGAACCAGGATTTGCCCAGGACCCCTGGAACAGGGTAGGCAAAGCAGGTCATGTCCCAAGGTAGCTGGGATGGGACAACCCTTCCCATCTCTTTCCCAGCTCTTTCTCAGCCTCCACCCCAAGGAGACATAGGAGGCTGGGCTTGGAGGTGGGCGGGGGGGAGTGTAGGAGTTTCTAGGTGGGCTGATTAGTTTTCTTGTGGCTGTTTAACAAATTACCACAACCTAGTGGCTTAAGACCCCATATTTGTTCTCTTATGGTTCTGGAGGCCAAGAGTTCAAGATGAGTCTTAAGGGACTAACATCAAGTCGCAAGCAGAGCCGCTTCCTTCTGGAGGCTCCAGGGGAGAATCTGTGCTTGCCTCCAGCTTCTGGAGGCTGCCGGCCATCCTTGGCTTGTGGCCACATCACTCTCACCTCTGCTTCTGTCATCCTCTCTCACTCTCACCTCTTGAATTTATAAGGACTCTTGTGATTACTCTGGGCCCACCTTGCAGAATCCAGGATAATCTCCCCACCTCAAGATCCTTAATTTAATCATGCCTGTCAAGTCCCTTTTGCCAAATAAGGTAACACTGCCAGGTTCCAGGGGTTGAGATGTGGACATTTTTGGGTGCCATCATTCCGCCTGCCCCAGGCGCCCCACTGAGGGTATCCTGCAGCAAGCACTAGACTGTGAGGCCCCCCGAGGCAGGGAGCCTGTCTTCTCCCTCTGCTGTTCTGGTCCTCCAGAGTTGGTGCAGGAACACAGGGTCCCCTGGGCTCCTGGCTCTGCCTCTGCCTTATGGTGATCCTGGGCAAGTCACTTAACCTCTCTGTGCTTTAGTGTCTTTATCTGTAAAATGGGGATAATAATAGTACTGGCCTGCAAGGTTTTTTGGTGAGGATTCAATGCATTAATCCACATAAGGTGCAGAGAACATGCCCGGTGCATTGATAAGTGCTATGATCTGAATGTACAGGGCCTAGCACATGGTGACCGCGTCAGCAGCCAGCATGGTTATTATAATTCTTGCTCTCGTGCTTCTGATGGGCCCCGCCCTGGGATAGGCACATGGGAGCTCCCCAGGAAGGAAGGGACACTGCTCCTGCTCAAGGAATTTACAATCTAATTGGGAATACTCCTAGAAACACAGAACTTTTGTTTCTGGAAGGACAGCTTCAAAAATGACTTCACAAATGTTTATGCTATTAAAGTTTCTTCGTTATGCATCTGTGATAGTCATTAATGCAATTTGCCAAATTTTTCCAGCTCTCCGCCTTTTGGGCTTATGGCTGAATTGGCACTTGCAGACTTCATTGTGGGTAAGTGGGCAAGTGGGCGGGTGGGTGGGCTCCTGGGTCTGGCCAATGAATGGTGAGCAGAAGTGGACCTGAGCATTTAATTACTGGTGCAAAACCCTCCAGAGCTCTCTCCTTCCCTCTGGCGTAGCTTGGCTTCAGCCTGCTACCCCCAGTGACTACGATGAGCAGGGCTTCCTGCTGACACACGATGCCCATGAAGAGCGAGTCGGAGTTAAACTGATTGTTTCAGCCCTCATGATTTAGGAGTTACTGGTCACCTCAGCACCACCTGTCTTCTCCTGACTGATTCAACAACTCAACTGGTTTACAGAAAAAAAGCCCAATCAGCACCATCACATTGTGATTGGTGGTTCCCCACTCAGTCATGTTCTCTGCACCAATGCGTAGTTTGCGTAGTTATAATCCATGAAGAACATCTATTTTTTTTAAAAAAAAATTTTATCGAGGTCTAATTGGCATATAACACTATATTGGTTTCAGGTGTGCACCACAATGACTCAATATGTGTGTATATATTGCGAAATGATCACCATAGCAAGTCTAGTTAACATCCATCACCATACATAATTAGAACAAATTTTTTTCTTGTGATGAAAACTTTTAAGATGTACTCTGTTAGCAACTTTTAAATATGCAATACAGTGTTATTAACTATAATCACCATGCTGTACCTTTCATCCCCCATGACTTATCTATTTTAAAACTGGAAGTTTGTACCTTTTGACCCCCTTCACCTGTTTCTCCTATTCCCCCAACCCCTGCCTCTGGCAGCCACCAATCTGTTCTCCATATGTATAAATTCAGGGGGTTTTGTGGGGGGTTTTCGGCTTGTGTTTTTGTTTTTTTAGATTTCACATATAAATAAGATCATATGGTATTTGTTTTTCTTTGTCTGACATTTCACTTGGCATAATGCCTCTGAAGTCCATCTTTGTTGTTGCAAATGTTAAGATTTCCTTCTTTTTTATGGCTGAATAATATTCCATTGTATACATATACAGCATTTCCTTTATCCATCCATCCATCCATCCATCCATCCATCTACCCATCCATCCATCAACTTAGGTTGTTTTCATGTCTTGGCTATTGTAAACAATACTGCAATGAACAAGTGAGTGCAGATATCTTTTTGAGTTCGTGTTTTTGCTTTCTTTGGATAAACACCCAGAAGTGGAATTGCCAGATCATATATAGGTAGTTCTATTTTTAATTTTTTGAGGAACCTCCATATTGTTTTCTATAGTGACAGCACCAATTTATATTCCCACCAACAGTGCACAAGTCTTCTTTTTTCTCCCCATCTTTGCCAACACTTACGTCCTGTCTTTTTGGTAATAGCCATTCTAACAGGTATCAGGTGATATCTCACTGTGGTTTTGATTTGCATTTCCCTGATAATTAGTGATATTGAGCACCTTTTCATGTACCTGTTGGCATCTGTATGTCTTCTTCTTTTTTTAAAAAAAAAGATTTTATTTATTTATTCATGAGAGACAGAGGCAGAGGCAGAGGCAGAGGGAGAGGGAGAAGCAGGCTCCCCATGGAGCAGGGAGCCTGATGCGGGACTTGATCCCAGGACCCTAGGATCACGACCTGAGCCAAAGGCCGACACTTAACCGACTGAGCCACCCAGGAGCTCCTGGCATCTACATGTCTTCTTTGGGAAAATATCAGATCCTCTGCCCATTTTTAAATTGGATTGTTTTGTTTGTTTTGCTATTAAGTCATATGAGTTATTTATATATTTTTGATGCTAACTCCTTACCAGTTATATGATTTATAAATATTTTCTCCCATTCAATAGGCTGCTTTTTTGTTTTGTTGATAGTTTCCTTTGCTGTGCAATAGCTTTTTAGTTTGATATCACATCATTTTTTAATTTTTAATTTTTTTAATATCATCCCATTTTTAAATTTTTTGCTATTGGTGTTAAATCCATAAAATCATCGCCAAGACCAAAGTTCACTCTTACGTTCTGCTTTTGCACTTAATATTTTCTTCCTGTGTGTATGCATCAGTGAGAACTGAGTTTGGCTGACAATGACAGAAAACCCAAATTAACAATGAATTATATGCCCAAGGTTACTTCAATCCCTCAAGTGAAAATTCCAGAAGGAGGCAGTCTGGGACTGATGTGGTGACCCCATGATAATGAGGAACCCGGGCTTCTTTCATGTTACTCTGCCATTCTCAACAGATGGTTTCCCCCAAATAGCTTAAGATAGCTGTTGAAACTCTATGCCATTTGTGTTCCTGCCGGTGGGACAAAGAAGAGGTAGGGGGAGGGGTAATTCTGAATGATGTGTCACCTATAACTGTTCTGTTTATTTTATTATTTTTAAGATTTATTTAGAGGGAAAAAAAGATTTATTTAGAGGTGCCTGGGTGGCTCAGTCGGTTAAGCATTTGCCTTCAGCTCAGGTCATGATCCCAGGGTCCTGGAATCCAGTCCCATGTTGGGCTCCCTGCTCAGCAGGGAGCCTGCTTCTTCCTCTCCTGCTCTTCTTGCTTGTGCTCTCTCTCTCTCTCTCTGTCAAATAAGTAAATAAAATCTTAAAAAAAAGATTTATTTATTTATTTGAGAGAAAGAGAGAGCGTGTGAGCAGGGAAAGGGGCAGAGGGAGAGAGAGAATCTCAAGCAGACTCCACACTGAGCACAGAGCCTGATGTGGGGCTCAATCCCAGGACCCTGAGACCATAACCTGAGCCGAAACCAAGAGTCAGACGCTCAACTGACTGAGCCACCCAGGGGCCCCGACTGTTCTGTTTATATCCCATTGGCCGGAACTTGTTCACGATGCCACATCTAACTGCAAGGGAGGTTGGGAAATGAAATACTCCTTCTGGGCAGCCATGTACCATTTTGTTCTAAAGCAGAAAGAGAGGGTGCCAGGGAGACAACCAGCGGTCGCTGTCCCAGTATAGGATGGTTCCTTCACATAGACATTCCACAGTGTAATAATCAGTTTGGACTTTTTCTCATTTTCTTCACATTCCAGATAAGCACATTAGTGCTAATCACTTTTCTCCATTTGTGTTATTTCCTTGAGATTTCTTTCCAAATGTGAGATACCCTACCAGGCTGACGGGTGTGGCTCGTTCTCTCTGGCAGTAGCTGGACTCGGATCCCGAACACAAGCCCAAACAATAGAGCCAGGCAGAATTTATGAGCCAATATTCCTGTTTCCTCCCAGCCCAACCAACACCAGTGTGTGCGATTTTAATTTGTTCTTACTGATTTAATAGGTGTGTTGTTTAAGGATATATTCATTTTGTGTCGTTCATTAGCAGCCAGCTGAGGTTTGGGCCTGGGCCGGTTTTATAATCTATATTTTCTCAAATAGCAACTGTTTTTTTCCAACTGCAAGGGAAATTTTGGGGAGGGGAGGGAGAGGAGCAGAGGGAGAGGGAGAGAATCTTAAGCAGGCTCCATGTCCATCACAGAGCCGGACATGGGGCTCCATCTCACGACCCTGAGATCATGACCTGAGCAGAAATCACAAGTTGGATGTTTTAACCGACTAAGCCACCCAGGCGCCCTGAAAGGGAAATTTTTAAAGTCCATTTTAGAGCTGAGAAAACAGGCCCTGAAGCTGGGGGTCACACCAGTTATGTCAGGGCCAGGACTGGACCCCGGTTCTGACTCCCAGCTCAGTGCTCCTATAAACAGGACCTGTGGTAAATAATAAAGCAAGAATTCAATCAAGGCTGAGGTACAGTGGCGAAACCACTGGATGGCAGATTGAGGGGCCTCCCTAGATGAGGTTTAGAATGACTAAGCACCATGGTTTTGTGCGTGCTGCCTCCTCTCCCTGGGCCTCAGTTTCCCCACAAGCAGAGTAGAAGATCAGAGCAGACCCCTTCTAAAGCGCTGGCTGGAACATGCAATAATCCATGCTGGGACAGTTTAGGAGGGTGGGTTGGAGTGGGGAAGGGGCAGCACTGACCCTTGGGGGCATGGGAAGGTGGGGGAGACCTTGGGAGAGGGGCGGACTGGAGCGAGTCTGGTCTGCTCCGCGGTGCACACTGCGCTGTCATAGTGTTTTCTTGAATCTGGGGCTGAGGGTAAACAGGCACAAGTCTATTTTGGAGGCGCAGGTGAGGACGGGGTATAGGGACCCAGCCCCGCCACCCTTTCCCTCACCCCAAGGACGTGGAGTGGGGGCTGGGGGTGGAATCTGGGGTCTGGGGGAGGGGAGGCAGATGGGCCTGTTACTGGGGCTCTGGGGTGAACTGAAGGCCGGAACCCTGGCCTGTCGTCCAGCTCCAGCCCTTGGTGATCTTCTCACTGGAGGGAGTGTTTCGAGATGCTCCAGGTCACTGAGGCTGGTGGCCTTGGAAAGGTGACACTGGGGAGTGAGTGGATACCCATGAGACCCCGGCCTCCCTGACCAACTTCTCCCCACTGCGGTCCAGTTACAAGACCCTCCACCTGACCGATTCCCCTGGAATCCACTACCCCATAGAGGGAGGGGGCAGTCTTCCTCCCAGCTGCACAGCTGAGGTGAGGGGCTAAGTGACCCCACTTCGCATGAAGGGGTGAAGCCCGGCTCTCCAACCTGGCCACTCTGCCCTCAGGCCCTGAGGGCTCCCCCTCATTCTGGGGCTGAGACTGTGTGACCAGCAAACGTCATGCTTGTCTTCTGGGGGATGGGAGGGGCCAGCAGCTCCAGGAGAGCAGGGGGCTGGAACATAGAGCTATAAATCCACCTGTTCGTCGACACCGCAGAGATTTCCTGACACAGTTCAGACCTGTTTCCTGATCTCCAGACTCATATGTGTGTCTGCCTACTGGACATCTCCACTAGGGTGTCTGATGGGTATTTCTGGCTCAACATATCCAAAAGTGAACCCTGGCCTTTCCTCCATGAACCCCTTGCATCCAGAGTCTCTCCCTACTCAGTAAATGGCAGCAAAATCCTTCCCATTGCTCACAGAAAGAACAGGAATCATCCTTGACTCCACTCTGTCCCCTCCAGCCCTGTCAGCCCATCAGCAAATCTTATAGGTTCTACCTTCCACATCCATCCAGAGCCCTCCCACTTCTCACACCTCCACTGCCACCCCCCCCTCCCCACCCCCCGCACACCCTCTACTGCCTCTGCCCAGGGACACTCCAGAAGCTTCCTCACTGCCCTCCCTCCTTCTGCCCTTAACGTTCTAGGGAGGGTCGACTCTCAACACAGCAGCTAGAAATATTCTTTAAAAACAAGTTAGCTCACAGGGTGCCTAGGTGACTTGGTTGGTTAAACGTCCAACTCTTGATTTCAGCTCGGGTCACGCTCTTGAGATCAAGCCCTGTTGCAGGCTCCTCACTCGGCAGGGAGTCTGCTTCTGCTCCCTCCCCCCCCCCTCTCTCTCTCTCAAATAAAAAAGTAAATAAATCTTTGAAAAAAAAAACCAACAAGTTAGCTCACATTCCTCCTCTGCTCAGAAGGGCTGTTCATTTCACTCTGAGTAACAAGCGAACCCTCACAATGGTCTAGGAGCTCTATGCCTTCTGGCCTCTCATTACCTCTCTGACTTGATAGCCTGCCATGTTTCCTTCATTCACCCCACTCCAGCTGCCCTGGTCTCCCTGATGGTTCCTCAAACACATGGGCAGTCTCCTACCACAGGGCCTTTGCACCAGCTCTTCCCCTTGCCTGGAAAATTCCCCCAGATATCTGTAGAGCTCACTCCCTCACTTCCTTCAGGTCTCTGCTCCAATGTCACTCTCTATGACTCTATTTAAAATTGTAACTCCATCACAATCCAGAATTTTTTTTAAAGACTTTTATTTATTTATTTGACAGAGAGAGACACAGCGAGAGAGGGAACACAAGCAGGGGGAGTGGGAGAGGAAGAAGCAGGCTTCCCGCGGAGCAGAGAGCCTGATGTGGGGCTCGATCCCAGGACCCTGGGATCATGACCTGAGCCGAAGGCAGACGCTTAACGACTGAGCCACCCAGGCGCCCCCAGAATTTTTTTTTTAATATTTTATTTATTTATTTGAGAGAGAGAGAGATAGCGAGAGAGAGAGCACGAATGGGGAGCAGAGGAAGAAGCAGGCTCCCGCCAAGTGGGGAGCCCGATATAGGGCTCAATCCCAGGACCCTGAGATCATACCTGAGCCGAAGGCAGACAACCCAACGAACTGAGCCACCCAGGCGTCCCACAGTCCAGAATTTCTTATCCCTTTTACTCTGCTTTATTTTTTATAGCACTCATACCCTTTAATGTATGATATAATTATTTTTTTTGTCCCTATCAGTTTTTCTCCATGAAAATGTGAGCTCCACGAGGGCAGGGATGTTTGTCTATTCTGTTCACTGTTGTCCCCCAGCACCCGGCATGATAACAGGTACACAGGAAGCACACAGGACCTATGCCTTGAACAAATGAATGCATCTAACCCAGCCCCTCACTTTACAGATGAGGAAACACAGGCCCAGAATGAGGGGCAGTGGCCCTGAGTCATACAAAGAAAATCAGTGGCAGGAGCCAGGCCCAGACCAAACACCTCCAGCCTGGCAGTCCAGTGCTACTTCTGCCCCATCTCCCACCCAGGCTGGGTAAAGCTAAGTATGGCAGGCACCACTGGGGTCCCTCCGGGATCTCCTCAGATCCCTTTAACTGGTCTGTACGTTCATTTCCAAGTTCCGTGTGCTTTGCAGCCAATGTCTGGCACCTTGACCTTTTCCAGCATTTTCCCTTGGGTTGTCAGAGCACCTCGCCTGTAAGGAGAGCGGGAAGTGTCTGAGAGTCTGCATGCCTTCCCCTCCACACACACACAGGCAGCCTGATGCCAGTGACTGGCGGGAGAGAAAAAAGGCCAGCAACCATGTCTTAAAGCAGGACCGTCCCTGAGGTGTGATTTGCACCCCAGAGTACCCTGCAGGATCACTCTGAGGCTAGAACCTTGCCTGAAATCTCCCCGTGCTTGGCTTCTTTCTCTTTCCCAACCTGCTTCACCCCTCCCTTGCCAGACTCTCAAGTGAGCACTCCTGTAATATCTCACCTGTATGTGAATCCTCCTGGCAAGGTCAGCTTCTGGAAGAACCCAATTTAAGGTAAGGGCTTCTGTGTTAATCTGGGGTAGACTTGTGTACCAGTAAGGTGTAGGAGATAGACCACAAGCTTTAGAGAGTCCCAGTTGCAAATCTGAGGGCAGCCCCTGACCTAGTACAAGACCTCTGGAGGAAAGATCCTGAGCTCTTGGAGCCCGATTTCCCCACTGAAGAAATGGCATCAATTATATCGTCCCACGAAGCTGCCGTGAGGATTAAATGAGATAAAATAGGAGAAGCACTGGATGTGGTAGCTAACACAGAGTGGTTGTGCAATGAACATCAGTTCCTTCTCTGTCTCCTATCGGTATCTGTTGTGACCCAACTAGCCTGTCTGGATACACTTTGGACCCCAAGGGTCTCCCCCTACCTACAGCTGAGCAGTTACTGCATAGCTTTGACTAAGCTGAGTTAGAAACTTATCACTTCTTCAGGGGGTACCAGGGACATAAAGAAGAGGTATCCTAAGACCACTGGGACATCTCCCAAAGAGTAATATAAGGTGAGGTCCAGGGTGAATAAGACTATCTGGGATGAAGGGAAGCAAAACACACACACACACACTCCCCATCCATTCCCACTCTACCAACAGTCAAGTGGTACCACCAGACAAGGAAACATTGACAATCAACTCCAGGTTGTAAAAACCAGTCCTCAGCTAGGCAGGCAGCCTGCCTTGGGGTGGCAATGGCACCAACAGTGGACAGTGGTGAGATTCAGGAGCTCTAGAAGCTCTGGAGGACCTAAGGTCAAGGATGGCTGTGTGACCATGGGACCCTAGGAGGTCCCTCCCCTGCTGCCCACCTCTTTTCACGTGCTGGACTGCTCCCCCGGTCCAGCCTTGCTCATCCCACTCCAATCTGTCATCGTATCTGCAACCCTGTCCCCACAACCCCACTCATGCCTCATATCTGCGTCCAGGCTTTCTTAGAAGCCCGGTCGCTCCCCAGAAGCAAGGGTCAAGTTCGTCTTTATTTCTTTTAGAGTCTAAGTATAATGGATTGTATTTTAAAGATTTTTATTTATTTATTTGACACAGAGAGAGAGAGAGAGAGAGCACAAGCAGGGGGAGGGGCAGAGGGAGAGGGAGAAGCAGGCTCCCCACTGAGCAGGGAGCCTGATGCGGACTTGATCCCAGGACCCTAGGATCATGACCTGAGCTGAAGGCAGACACTTATTTGACTGAGCCACCCAGGTGCCCCAGTGGATTGTATTTTAGAGCTAAAATGTTATCACTCATCAAATCCAACCCTCCCTTATATTTTATAAATATGACACCAGGAATACAGAGAGGAAAAGTGGCTTTCTCAGGGTCCCACAGTGAGTTAGTGACAGAGCCAGAATGGAGTCCCTAATGCCATTCTATTTTATTTTGCCACCACAAGGATATCTGTTAAAATAGGCATATCTGGGCAGATGAGGGCAATGACAGAGACACACCATCCTGCCTGTGACAAGGCCTCTCACACAGCCCTTCATGGGGTCCCTTCTACTGAGATGGGAGGGAGTGGCCACAGAGAGCTGTCTTCCATCTTGCTCACAGTTTCTATCAGTAACTGGAGGAGACCTGAAGGAAGAGAAGAGACCCTTATAAAGTACCTACCATGCATTGGGCACTGCACACATGCCAAGATATGAAAACTGAGTGTTCAGTGGAGTCACCGATGTACAATAGAGGTGAAATTCCAAAAGCAGATCTTATATATAGAATTTGCCAAGGAAATGTTCCAGAACCAGTTTCATAATGTGAAGCACCCTCAGCCAAGTAAAGGACATATAAAGAGGACACATAGTAGAAGAGAGGATTCGATGAAGAGACATCTTGGGGAGAGTGCTTGCTCTGCTGTAGACCCTATCTCACGTCCCTACAATGACCATCGTCTGAAAGATGTAATAACAAGTTTTGACAAGGATGTGAAGAAACTGGAACCCTCATACGCTACTGGTGTGAATGCAAAATGGTGCAACTTCTTTGGAAAACAGTCTGGAAACTCCTCAAAAAGTTAGAGTTACCATGTGACCTAGCAATTCTACTTCTAGGTATATTCCCAAGAGAAATGAAAACATACATCCACACAAAAACCTGGACATGAATGTTCATAGCATCATTATTCAAAATAACAACAACAAAAAAAAAAACCAGACACAAGCCAAATGTCCATCACTAATGAATAGATTTTAAAATGTAGAATATACCTACAATGGAATATTATTCCGCCATCAAAAGGAATGAGGTGCTGACCCATGATACAACGTGGGTGAACCTTGAAAACATTATGCTAAGTGAAAGAAGCCAGCCACAAAAGGCACCATATGGTATAATTCTATTTATATGAAAGGTCCAGAGGAGGCAAATCCATAAAGACAAGAAGTAGAGTAATAATTGCTCAGGGCTGGGAGGATGGAGTGGGGCGGGGGGGGGGCGGAGAGGGGAGGGGAGAGGTAACTGTTAATGGGTACAGAGTTTCTTTTTGGGATGATGAAAATGTTCCCAAATTGATCATGGTGATGGTTCCATAACTCTTTGAATATACTAAAAACTATTGAGTTGTATACTTTAAAAGGGTGAATTTTATGACGTGTGAATTATGTCTCAATAAAGCTGTTATTTAAAAAAAAAAGTGGCTGCAGAACCATCACTCACCTAAGAGAGGAGAAAAATCATGGGCCTGCCAGTGTTTTCGTTTGTGTCAGGGGAAGATAACCCCCACTGAATAAATTTGAAGGAAACTGTGGAACACATTTTTTAAAAGTTGAAGTGTTTGTTCATCATACCACTTAGACACATGCTATCTTGCTTAAGGTGCTTGTCCAAACTGTCCATGACTGACAGCTGCCAGGATCCAGTTTTGGAAAGGCCTTGATAGACTGAAATATAAAAAGATGGCAAAGATTGGGGAAAAAAGTAATCTGGTATTTAACATCTGCATAAATTCAGAAGAGGGTGGGGGTGTTCAATTCAACAGAAATCTGTGTGAAAAAGACCCGGTTTTAGCTTGACCATAAGTCCAACATTTGCCAACCATTTGATGTGATAGCCATAAAAGCTTGCTTCATCTTAGATGACATTAAAAGAAATAAAACCATAGGGTCAAAGGAAGTGATAGTCCCAATGTGGTGAGAACCCAACTCACCTGTTCTGTTTTGGGCGTCATGTAAGAAGTACGCTGGCAAACATTAACCAGTCCAGAAGAAATTGGCCAAAAATGTAAAAGCCTGGAAATCATGTGAGATGAGAACAACAGAAACATCTGACAGTATTTAGCTAGAACATATAAGATATAGGTGGGAGCCTATAACCGTCACATGGAAAAGTGAGTAAGCTTGCACTATGCCCTTCTTTAGTGATGAAACAAGGATCATACATGTAAGTTATAGAAAGGTAGGTTGGGGTTTAACATAAGGAACTAAGCTAGTTATCAAAATAGACTGAAAAATAAGTGAAAATATTTTTATTTGCTTATTTTGAAAAGGTAATACCTTCACATGCTCAAAAGGCAAAACAATAGGGTGCCTAAGTGGCTCAGTTGGTTGGGCATCTGCCTTAGGCTCAGGTCACAATCCTGGGGTCCTCGGATGGAGCCCTGCATGGGGCTCCCTGCTCAGCCGGGAGTCTCCTTTTCCCTCTCTCTCTGCCCCTTCCCCCCCCCCCCCCGCTCGTGCTCTCTCTCTAATATAAATAAAGTCTTTTAAAAAAAGCAAAGCAAAGCAATACATAAAGGTTTACAAAGAAAAGTCTTGTTTCCAACCCAAATTATCCTCTAGACCTCCTATGCATCCAGGAGCGACTTTTTTCCTTCCAAAGCTTCCATATGCAAATAAAACACATATTTCACACACACCCTCACCTTTTTCACAATAGGTAACGTACAATACACACAGCTATGTCTTTGCTTCAGTCTGGAGAATTTCTATTTACTTGTTATAATCCTCTTTTCTGTTGTGTCGAATCAGATGGTAAACACATATATTGAGTTTTAATTTCAGTTCTTTTATTTTTCAGCTCTACAATTTCCACTTGATTCTTTTTTTTTTTTTTTTAGATTTTATTTATTTATTTGACAGAGAGAGATACAGCGAGAGAGGGAACACAGGCAGGGGGAGTGGGAGAGGGAGAAGCAGGTTTCCCGCCAAGCAGGGAACCCAATGCGGGGCTCCATCCCAGGACCCTGGGATCATGACCCAAGCCGAAGGCAGACGCTTAACGACTGAGCCACCCAGGCGCCCCTCCCTTGATTCTTTTTTATTGAATCTATGATCCAATGAAATATTCCACTTCTAAGTGTTTTTTTCATATTTTCTTCTGGTTTCTTGAACATATTAATCATAGCTATTCTATTTTTTAATTTAAATTCAATTAATTTACATATAGTGTATTATTAGTTTCAGAGGTAATCATAGCTATTCTAAAGTCTTTAATATCTGGATCTCTTGTGGGTCTGGTTCTATTGTCAATTTTTTAATTTCCTTTAACAGGCACTCTGGTCCTGTCTCTCGGCATATCTAGTAATTTTTACTGAATGCCAGACATTGTGGTTTTAAAACTTTATGGTATATCTTAAAGATCTTTCCAGTGATATGTTGAAATATATATTAATGTATTGAAAATGTCCTCTTTTTTCTAGATAGGCATTTTATAAACAGTATCTCCAAACCATACAGCATTCCTGCAAGGTGTGTATCTTGCCTGGAGAGAGTCCCACAACTAAAATCCAGCAAGGATGAGATTCATGTCCAAGTCTGTCTAACTTCAAAATTGGTGTTTCCCCCCAACAACACCTGTGAACAGCCATCATAGGAGGGACTCAAGTGGATCCTGGAGGACCCTCTGTTGTATAGATAGTTCCAGCAAGCCTATAGTGGTTGTGTTCCCCATTCAAGTTACCTCAAGAATAAATGGTCGTATCAGCTAAGAATTCTTGTGGCTACAAGAACTATGTGTGAGTCAAAATTTCCACAGGAAGTAAGTAGCACACGTTAGATAGTTCAAGGAAGGCTTATTTGCAAAGGGACTCATTATAAAGGTATGGGTGGTATATAGGGAGACCACAAAGAGGGAAGTGAAGAAACCTAGGGTTGACAGCAATAGAGCTGTCACCACCCCAAAGCTGAAAGCACTGGAGCAGGGAGAGGTGACTGGAACCCACAGAATTGAGAGTCATGGAGAACAGGCCACCTTGAGAGGAACAGTGCCTTCAGCCAGCCTGAGGAGACCTTACAGGTAGAGAGCCAGGGGAATAAATAACCCCAATGTCACTCTCCTCCCTCTTTCTGATTTTCTGCCAGGGCTCCCTATTGGCCAAACACAATCAGAAGCCTCCTGAGGCAAAGAGGAGGTGGAGGCGTGATCTAAAGTGGATCTAGACAGGCAGGAAAATATCTGTCACAGGCACACACACACACACACACACACACACACCCCAGAGTCCTAAGAAATAAAGACATTCAATTGGGTCACACATAAGTATCTTTGTAGGCAGTCCCAATGTCATTCAGCAGCTCAGTGATACGGTTCCATGATGCCACTGAGGACCTAGGCTCTCTCCATCTTTTCACCTCACCATCCTCAGGATGGTTGACTTTCTATCCTTAACCTGTTGTCTCATGTCTCTCCGCCTTTACACCCTTACTTGACTACATTCAAGACCGGAAGACGGGGCACACTTCCTTATCTATGTCTTTTGATCAGGGAGTACTGTCATTCACAAAAGCCTCCCTGCCCCCAGCAGTCTTCCCACTGCATTTCATTCCACCCAGAACTGGGTCACATGGCCACCCTCAAGCCAATCAGTAGCAAAGGTGGACAGGATCCTCTTGGTTGGCATAGACAACCATAGTTCATCTCTTGGGGCCAGAGATTGGGTTCACTTCCTTGAGCTTGTTGCCCCCCACAAAAAAATCAGGGTTCTACAGTCTAAGGAAGATGGAGGGATGGTGTCAAGTAGGTAATCAGCCATATGAGCCACAGGCTTCTTTTACTTTCCCCCAGGAAGCTCTAAGCATCTCACAGGAACCCAGGGGATGCACCGCAGCTGAACTCAGGGAAGTAGAACCAGCTGAGGTTCTGAATGGGCCACAGCTCTTCCCAGCCGATCTCCACACTTCAGGGTCTCCTATCTCCAGCCAAGCACCGCTTCTCTCTGCTCTGCCCTCCTCCCTCTGATAGATTCCTCTCCCTACTTGTGGCTTCCTCTCTCCAAAATTGTAGCTCCTCTGGCCCCTCTCAGCCTGTTGCAGGGCAAAGCCTTACTGTAGCTAAGGTCAGGGGGTGGGATCGTGGGTACAGACAGCCCAAGGGCAGCAGGGACGGGTGGTGGGGGCAGTGTCCCTTATGAGGGTCTGTGCAGAGGTCAGGTGAGGGCAAATGAAGCTGGGCCAAAGTAACAGGATAGAATTTATCTAGATGTGCATAAATGCCTAATGAAACCAGGGCATGTTGGTGCACTTGAAGGAGAGTAATTCAGTGCAAACGTGAACTGAAAACTCTCTTGATTTGTATCTTTGTGGTGCCCCCGTTGGTTGACAACCAGGAACAAATGTCCCTCTGTCCTCCATTCTCCACACTTCTGGGACAGGCTCAGTAATCACGCCTAGCATGAAGGACCTTCTAGAGGAATGTAGTAGATGCTTGGTGCCTGCCCAGATCCTCTTTATCAAGCCTCCACATCCAGCCCCAGCTGCTAAAGGGTCACAGTGGCCCCCTTTTCCAGAGAATTATTCTCAGCCCCCTCCCCTCTGGCAACCACCAGTTTCTTCTCTGTATTTATAGGTCTGATTCTGCTTTTTGTGAGAATCATTTGGTTTTTGAGATTCCACATGAGTGAAATCATAAGGCATTTCTCTTTCTTAGTCTGATTTATCTCACTAAGATAATAACCGCTAGGTCCATCCATGTTGTTGCAGATGGCACGATCTCATCCTTTCTTAAGGCGATGTAACATTCCATTATATAGATCTTCCTTATCCATTCATCTCTCAATGGACACTCAGGTTGCTTCCATATCTTGGCTATTATAAATAATGCTGCAATAAACATAGGAGTGCATATATTTTTTTAATGCTTTCATTTTCTTTGGGTAAATATCCAGTAGTGGAATTATTGGATTACATAGTATTTCTATTTTTAATTTTATGAGGGACCTTCACACTGTTTTCCACGGTGGCCTCACCAATTTACATTCCCACCAACAGGGTACAAAGGTTCCTTTTTCTCCACATCCTTACCAGCACTTATTTCTTGTCTTTTTGATTTTAGCCATTCTGACAGGTAAAGGATGATATCTCTTTGTGGTTTTGATTTGCACATCCCTGATGATTAGTGATGTTGAATATCTTTTCATGTGTTTGTTGGTCGTCTTATCTGTTAGTCATCTGTACATCTTTTTTGGAAAAATGTCTATTCATGTCCTCTGCCCATTTTTTAATCAGATTGTTTTTGGTATTGAGTAGTGTAAGTTCTTTATATTTTTGGACATTAACCCCTTATCAGATAGATCGTTTGCAAATATCTTCTCGCATTCAGGAGATTGCCTTTTTGTTTTGTTGATGGTTTCCTTTGCTGTGCAGAAACTTTTTATTTTGATGTAGTCCCAATAGTTTATTCTTGCTTTTGTTTCCCTTGCCTCCCTCCTTTGCACATATATAGAAAGAAGTTGCTACTGCCAATGTCAGATAAATTAGTGTCTGTGCCCTTTTCTAGGATTTTTATGGTTTCAGGTGTCACATTTAGGTCTTTAATCCATCTTGAGTTTATTTTTGTGTATGGTGTTAGAAAGTGGTCTAGTTTCATTCTTTTGCATGTAGCTGACCAGTTTTCCCAGCACATTTCCCAGCACAAGACAGTGTCTTTTTCCCATTGGATATTCATGCCTCCTTTTTCATAGATTCATTAACCATAAACTTGTGGATTTATTTCTGGGCTCTCTATTCTTTTCTATTGATCTCTGTGTCTATTGTTGTGCCAGTACCATATTGTTTTGATTACTGCTGCTTTGTAGTGTATCTTGAAATTTGGAATTGTGATACCTCCAGCTGTGTTTTTCTTTCTCAAGATTGCTTTGGCTATTCAGGGTCTTTGATGGGCCCGTACAAATTTTAGTATTATTTGTTCTGATTCAGTGAAAAATGCTGTTGGTATGTTGAAAGGGATTGCACTGAATCTGTAGATTGCTTTGGGAAGCACGGACATTTTAACAATATTAATTCTTCCAATCCATGAACATGGAATATCTTTCCATTTGTTTGTGTCGTCTTCAATTTCTTTCATCAGTGTTTTATAGTTTTTCGAGTGTAGGCATTTCACCTCCTTGGTTAAGTTTATTCCTAGGTATTTTATTCTTTTCAGTGCAATTATAAAGGGAATTGTTTTCTTAATTTCTCTTTCTACTACAACATTATTAGTGTATAGAAACACTACGGGTTTCTGAGTATTAATTTTGTGTCCTGCACAGAAATTCTTAGAGCACCCATTATGTGCTACACACACTGCTGAGCTCTGTGAGAAGTTAAGAGGCACAAGACAAAGTCTCTGATTTCAAAGGGTTTACATTCTAATTAGCAAGAAAGAACATACCTGCCAAAAGGGAAACAGTCATAACAAGCAACATATGCCAACACCCAATGCTCGAGAAACCAACAGGTGTGCAGAGAAGGGAGCTGGTGCTGCAGTCAGTAAGGGCTCCCTGGAAGAGGTGCTAGTCGATTTAAAACTTCCATAAGCAGAAAAGAGGCCCGAGGAATGAACTAGGGCTCAGGTGGTGCAACACACAGGTCATACGGCAAAGTGGAACTTTCTGCAAGCGAGCAAGAGAGATAAGATGGGAGAGGCAGGTTGCTGCCTGAGGGTGACAGGAGGGCCAGGATGATGCATGAGACCAAAACTGAGAGTCAGGGTGATCAACGGAAGGAGGCTCAAAATAGCGAAGTCCAGGGGCACCTGGGCAGCTCCGTCAGTTAAGCATCTGACTCTTGATGTCGACTCAGGTCACAGAGCATTGAGCCTGCTTAGGTGCTTAGGATTCTCTCTCTCCCTCTCCCTCTGTCACCACCCCCACTTGTGTGCACACACTCTCTCTCTTAAAAAAAAAATTAGCAAAGTCCACTTGTCTTGTTCATTGTCATCCCACCTCCTACCCCTGTAACACCTAGCACGGTGCTGGGCATGGAGCAGGTGGGTTGTTAAGTGTCCACCGAACAGTGTCCTGCATATGGGGCGCCCCCTCCTCACCCACTTCTCAGATCCAGGCTCCTCTGAACAGGAGCAAGGGCTGTGGGATGGAGCTGGGGGAGCAGGTGGGGCCTTCCAGGTCAGCGTGATGTGATCCCCTAAGAATCAGGGAAAGAGAAGGCCCCCCCTCCTTTCATCCCAGCAGGAACTTAATTAGGAGAGCTAATTAGTGGACGGAGAGTGAGAGAGGAGGCCCTGGCGCCTGTGTGCGTGCAGGAGCGTGCGAACTGAGGATAATTTTGGGCTTGTCTTCCGCAGGGAATGAAGCCGCATCCGCAGGGAATGAAGCCACAGGAGCCGCAGGAACGGGGGCTGCTGAGGTCGGACAAGAGCCAGGGCCCATCCCCCTCCCCCAGGGACAGGCCCCAGGGGCGCGCACATGCTCTCACACACACACACTCTCCCACAGACACATCACACACGCACACACGCACATGTGTACTCACACTCACTCCCCCTTTCACCGCTTACCCACTCACACAATCCACACACTGACACACGTACACATCCACGTGCCCCTTCACGTACAACCATGTTACATGCATACACGTTCACGCACGTGCTTACAACCACACACACATTCACACACGGTCGCAATACACTCACATACACATTCACACCCTTGCCCGCACGCGCACTCGTACACACTCACACATACACTCCCATACACATTCACACACGTGTACGGGAGAGCAGTTTTGACCTTCAAGCCTCCACACCCAACCCAGATCCCTCCTCACTGTTCTCTCGAGAGTTCTCAGCAGTGCCCCAGGCCCATTAGCAGAGTGGCACCCCGAACCGTGTAAGGCAGGGCGTGTAAGGCCCATACCTAGGCCCTCGACAGGGTCCTCTCTCACCCCGTGGCTTCTTCAAGAGGAAAAGAAGCTTCTGAAAGCAGATGCCACAGTTTCCCCGCCGTCCTGCGCATCCCAGTGTGAGGAAGCTCTTCCTCCCAGCTACCATCCAGCCTTTGGAGAATCAGGTCAGTCCAGGTCTCATGGACAGAGAACATTCTCACTTGACAGCACACAGGTCCCAGGGGAACCTGAGCTTCCCTCCCAGAGCCATATTACAGGATAAGGGTGGGGGCTTTGGGTCTGGGCTCCGTCTCCTTGTGTGTAAATGAGGACAGCCACAGTTCCGGGTTGTGTGAGCAGTAAGAGAAACTACGTGTAACATGCTTAGCACAGGGCATGCATATAGTACGAGCTCGATAAGTTGAACACCTATCATCATGGAGGCCAAACCCAGCACTCCCGGCTTCCCACTTCCCCTCCGGGCCTGGGTCCCTCTTGCCTTCCTTCCCTGTCTCAGAATAAGGAGACAGATTATTAGTACAAATTTGATCAAAATGACACATGGATTAGCATGTACGCTGCAAAGTCTAATTCTGTTTACTGTTCTAGGGGAGCATGCAATTATTACAGGGGCTGGGACAGAGTGTTTTTAATAACATTTCTTGTTAAGATTTAATTATAGGAAATTGTATTTTCTTAATCACTGAAAACTCAACTGGCTAGGAAGAGAATCGTGATAATTTTGTTTGCAGTTTATTAAATCCTTAGGATATTCTTTCTCTTACATTTGCTTTTATTATGTGCTGCTGCTAAGTGCTTTTTTCCCCTTGGAGCCGGGAGGAGGGAGCCCCTGGGCCCCTGCGCCTCCCACCCCCAGGCCCTCCACTCCTGGCAAACTCAGATGCCAGTAACCACAGAAACTAAAGCAACTTGTGAACTTCAGTTGTTCACTTTCCCGCTCGGTAAAAAGAACCGGTGTGTTCTCCTCCTGGTCAGAAGTTTGGTGGGCTGAGAAGCCGTCTATAGAACACCTGGTCCTTGTACCAGCCTCCCGTAGAAACCCCGACAGAGGTCATCTCTTAGCCAAGAATCCCCAAGGGACTGACTGTAAAGGTGACATGGTCACCTGCCTGCATTTACAGGCTGTTCCTGGCCCCCTCAGAAGTCCAGAGCCTAGCGAGGTGCCCTGAGGGTAAGATGGAGCTGCAGGAGCCAACTGACCCCCTGTCTGTTCTCTTTTGGACAAGGCAGAACTCGGGGTGGGGGGTAGCAGTGAGTTTCATTCCTATAACTGACCTTGTATGAGGCCTCTTTCCTACCAGATGTGAAGACCTGGGAACACAGACCTGGATCCGCCAGAGCCCTGCCAGGCTGTCCACGGGGCCGTCCTGCTCCCTTCCTGCAGCTTCTGTGTGTGCGCAAGAGGAGGTGCGGGGAGTCAAGGGGGCTGTGGAGAGAGGTTTACACTGAGGAAACAGGATGTGTGAAAACCAGAGGCACAAAGGAATCACAGTCTACCAGTTCCTCCAGGAAAACATACTCAGGGGAAAAGATGCAATATTATCAACAACATGAGGAGTGATGCTTATAAAACCAACGTGAGACGCTGGTCCCCCAGGGATTTGTGCTGCCGTGGTTAAGTAAGAATTCTTCAGTCAAAGGAAAGCATCTCTGTCTGTGAATGCCTGTGATTCCCAAAGTGTGTGTGTGTGTGTGTGTGTGTTAGCAGGGGTCCTCTAAGGCCTCACTCACAGCTCCCTCTCCATCTCTACCCGACCCCATGACTCTTCAAACCCGGACCATCTCCACATAGATGCTGTGTTCACGGGCACCCTTTCTTCCAGAGAGCTCCACCCTTTTGGTCAACAAGTCCCACCTGTGTCTAACCTAGAGCAATCCTGCTGTGCCCTCTTGATCCTTTGGGAGGTGGGAGAGAGGGACGCCGAAACAATAAATGAAATTTCCTGCAGAACAGCCTCACCTGACACATCCCCAGTTCTCTCCATTCCCCACTCAACTCTGAGCCCCAGCTCTCTTAACGACCCCCCCAGCGGCCTCTCTGTACCCTCCATGTCCCTTTGGTGTCTTTGTTCTCCGGGGCTGGGGAAAGCATGCCTGACAGTGTTAACCCCCCGATGGCAGAGTGCAGGACATCAAAGAGACAGCGAGAAACGTGATGGATAAAAGATGGCTGGAAGCATGAATGATACATACGCAGATAAATGATGGATAATGGGGCCTGCATGATGTATAGGCAGCTGCCCCGGTGTCTCTGAAACTGTCTCCCTCCATCAGTCTATATGTATGTACACATCTATTACTCCGGCAGCTGCAAGGACTGATCCACGATCAGTGGTAGATGCATTGATAGCAGATAGGCCGGGAGATCAGAGGCAGGGCCGGTAGCTAGGAGACAAGACAGAGAGATATCCACAGCGAGGGACTTCCTGGGCACAGGGGACTGGAGAAAAGACAACAGGCAACAAATGGACACCCAGCACCTTCCACTGCAGCCACGGCTGCCGCTCAGGCGTGCACGGTAGGTAGGTCGCAAGATACAGGGAGTGAACTAAGGAGCCGGAACGCATGGACAGGTGATGGATGTGCCGAGAGATGACGAATACATGGGCGGACCCTCTGCTCACGGCTCCCCTCGCTTCTCCCCTTCGCCACCCTGTCCACTCCCCCAACCCCCGTGGTGTGTGTTGTGGGGGGGGGCGGCGGGGACTGCTCCGACGGGGTGCCGCGCCGCTGGTAGCCGCCCGGGGGCGCCCACGACCGGGGCAGAGGCGCCGAAGGGCGGGGAGAGTGCGGGCGGCGGGGGGCCGCGGGGCCGGGGCCCGAGTTTGTTTCCATGACGGCCAGGCCCACGTGACCCCTCCCCACTCCCCCACAACCCCGTCTCCTTCCTTTCATAAATAATGTCCCTCGTTGAAAACTGCTCCCCAGGGAAGGGCAAGAGAAAGGCTTCTTGCTGGGCTGCTTTCCCCGAAGAATCGGAGCGAGTCTTTGAAGCCCGCCTGCCTTCCAGAGCTGCCCGAGTCAGTTCGCTCCTTTTCCCCTGTCACTCCCTCCGCTTGTCCCTCTTGCCCGGTTTTAAGTCGTTTTTCTCTCACTACCCCGCCTCCCTGCTCCCCCAGTCCTCAGGGTCTTACGGACCCCAGCGCCTCTCCGGAGCCAGCAGGAATGAGGTGCAGAGACAGTGAGGGAAGCTATTGTTCTGGAAAGGGCAAGGCAAACTCCTGGGAGAATTGGGGGTGGGGGACTGGAGCAGATAAGACCCTCTATCCGCTGAAGCTATGGTGAAGCCGAGCTGGGACAAGGGGCTTGTCACAGTCTGAGTCTGGCTCAGCAGCCCCTCCCAGCACCCCCCGCCCCCCAAACACACTCCAGGGGAATATGGGCATCCTGGATGGCCCTCCCTCAGCCCCAGCTTGGGTGGTGCAAAACTGCATAGGAGGAGACAGAAGGAGCATGAGCCCCAGTAGTGGGGGCCTCAGGGAGGGTTAGGGTCCTGGGGGTGGAGCTGTCACTGCTGGAAAAAAAAGACCCCTTGCCTAAACCCATAGTTTCATTGTGTCCACTGGAAGTTGGAAGCACAGATGCAAGCCCCACCAGAGGAGGCAGGCTCTGCTGCCTCCAAGGCATGCCTTCACAGCTCTCCTCCATAACCACTTAGTACTCTACCCCAGGGCCCCTGGAAACAGATGACCTTGGAGAACCTTCTGCAGAGAGGCCAGCCAGGGAGGCACAGAGAGGTTAAGCAACTAGCTCAATGTACCACAGCCTGGAAGCGGCAGGGTTGTAGCCACCCTCAAAGCCAGAAATTCTCGGTCATGAAGAATTAGAGGAAGCAGCAAGGAAGGGATGTGAGACATACAGAGAAAATAGGCAGAGCGTGGCTCAATTTTCATGAACTGGTTTCCCCTCTAAACAATGGCCAAGTCCCCACCCCTGCTTCACGTACCCCTTCCAGTTCTTTGCCCTTGAGGTTTTTTTTTTAAATCTAGCTACTTTGCCTCTGCCTGGAGGAAGTGATACCAAAATGGTCTTTAAGGAGCAGCTGGGAGGGGGGTGCATTCAGGATTAGCTAGAGGTTAGAGGGGACAGAGGCAGAAGGAGCAACAGAGCAAAGGCAGAGAGACATGGAGTGTGAGAGGACTAGAGACAGCTCTGGATTCCTGGGGTGAAGGTTCAGCAGGAGTACAAAGAGATTTCAGGAGAAAGAGGCAGAGCTCAGATCTGGAGGTCTTGTTCTCCATCTGAGAAGCTCTGGGTAGGGAGCCACAGAAGGGTTCTACACAAAGGAGTAATAAGTTGAGATTTGTAACGTGGCGGGTGGGTTGGAGGTGAGTGGGTATTGGAGATGGGGAGGCCAGTCAGCAAACTACTGCAACAGTCCATTGGGAGGGAGAGATGATGGAGAACCACATCTGGGCAGTAAGAATTGGGTTAGTGGGAAGGGAGAGCAGAGGAATATTTTGGAGGTCAAAGCATCAGGACCTAAAAAGATAGAGACAGAGTAAACAAAACTGAAGTCAAGACTGACCCTTGGATGTCTGGCCACCCTCTCTAAATGGTTGGAATATCGGAAGAAGAGCAGACTTAGGGAACTTGTCCAGTGGGAGCATGTTGAGCTGGAGGGTTTGCAAACCAACGCTTTGCGGATAGTTGAATATTCTGGCCTGAGCCCCATGGGCAAAGTCTGGGCTAGCAATGCACAGTGGGTCCCCAAGGGGGAGACCAGATGACTGCCCTGGGGAGGGGGAAGAGCCAGGACCCAGCACCAGACTGACGAAAAGATGCTCAGCATCCCTCATCATCAGGGAAATGCAAATCAAAACCACAGTGAGGATCTCACCTCACACCCATCAGAATGGTTAGTATCAAAAAGACAAGAAACAAGTGTTGGTGAGGATGTGGAAAAAAGGGAGCCCCTCATGCACTGAGGGTGGGAATGCAGTAATTCCACTACTGGGTATTTAGCCAAAGAAAATGAAAACATGAATTCAAAAAGACATATGCACTTCTATATTTACTGCAGCATTATTTACAATAGCCAAGATATGGAAGCAAGCCAACTGTCTGTCAATAGATAAATGGGTAAAGAAGATGTGAGATATATATATACAATGCAATATTCCTCAACCATCAAAAAGAATGATATCTTGCCATTTGCAACAACATGGATGGACCTAGAGGGTATCAAACTAAGTGAAATAAGTCAGACAGAGAAAGAGAAATACCATATGATTTCACTTATGTGTGGAATCTAAAAAATAAAACAAATGAACAAACAAAAAAAACAAGTGGACTCAAATACAGAGAACAAATGGGTGATTGCCAGAGGGGAGGCGGGTGGGGAGGATGGGCAAAATAGGTGAAGGGGATTAAGAGGTACAAACTTCCAGTTATAAATTAAATAAATCACAGAGATGAAAAGTACAGCATAGGGAACGTAGTCAATAATATTGTAAGAACATTGCATGGTGACAGATGGTGACTACACTTGTGGTGAGCATTGAGCAATGTATAGAATTGTCAAATCATTATGTTGCACACTTGACTTGAAACTCACATAACATTGTATGTCAACTAGACTTCAATAATAAATTTTTAAAAATAAAAAAGAAGGGGTCAAGATGAAACTGTTGGAGAGAGAGAGAGAGAGAAAAGGAAATTGGTAGAACACTGTATTGGGAGGGAGAGGAGAGAGGGGCTGGTGAAGGAGGGAGGGAGGAGGGAATGGGGGGGTGCCATAAGGTGCTGGTGAGAAAAACACTGAAGGTGCCCCAAGGACTTGGCACTAGGGATCTTATTCCTTATCAGGGTCTAGCAGGAAACTCAGAATCTGTTCAAAAGTAATGCAAAGAGATTTTAATAAAGGTGCAGGCAGGCAAGATGCAAAGGTGTGAAGAGGGTGTAAGGAAATGGAGGGGATGTGGTGAAGCTCCAGGGCTAGTAACAGGGGAGCCAGGCCAGAGGAGCCCTGGAGGGGGAGCCCCATGGAGGGGCCGCAGGCCAGGAGCTACAGGCTGGGATGGGGGTACACAGCCAGGCCTCTGCAGCTCACAGCAAGTCAGGAGATTAACTACCTCAGCCTCACTCTCCACCTTCCCTCCATCTCCTGTGGGGCTCCCCATTGGCGGGGCCCAACCTGAAGCCAAAGGCCACGCAGGCCACAGAGGTCAGCCCTGGAGCCCACGCACTAACCATCAGGCCACACAACCTTGGTGAGCAAGCCAATAAATGCACTGACCCATGTAACTAGCCAGACAGGGGTGGCCCTGGCTCCAGGCCCCTCCTGTTCGTTTCTCTCAGCTCTGCTTCTTTCCTCCATGACAGGGGTGGCCCAGAGGAAAAGTTGCTCTGACCTGCTAGTTCCAACAGCAAAACCCCAGAGAAGGTGTCTGAGTGGTCTGGCCCAGGTCACAGGCCCATCCCAGAAGCAGTCACTCTGCACTGGGCGGCCCACAGCAGGAGCCACCTGGGAGCCACCCCGGGAGCGCTCAGACAGGGACGAGGGTGGCGGCTGCTGGGAAGTGGACACTTGTAGATGGAAGCTGAGAGAATGAAGAGGAGGCAGGCTGGGACAAGGATACAGCCCTTTGTGTTTCTAAATGAGACAGGAGGTGAGAAGGCAGCAGAGGAAAGCTTTCCTTCCTTGCCTCCTGCTGGGCGGGCACCAAAAATACCCAGAGATTTGTCCTCCCACATGCCCATAAACACACATGCTTGCATATATATCTGACCATAAATATATACGTAGGCACATGGCCATGCCTAGACAAACATGCTTGCTCACTTTATACTCATGTACAGACACTGACGTAGTCACTGACATTTATACTCTATCAGTCAGGATGGGCAAGGTTATGCCGCACTAACAAACAAGCCCCCAAACTCTCAGTGGCTTAAAACCACAAAGGCTTCATTCTTGTTCATGACCAGTCTGTCACAGCCTCTGCTCGTCGTGGTCCCTCCAGGACCCAAGTCACTCCAAATCTTGCTGGTCCCTGTACCAGAGAGAAAGAAAGACCTCTGGAAGTTCCCACACTGGCGATGAAAGGGCGATGAAATCCGTATGCCCGGAAGTAATGCTTTCTCTTCTGTTCAGGGGCCGGAACTGGTCCCAGGGCCCCACCCGAGGAAACTGGGGACCCAGAACTTTTTAGCAAGTAGTGCTAATGCTGACCACAACATGACAAGCTGTGTGCTCACTCACACACACACACACACACTCACCACTCTTCCCGGGGCTCTCTCATTTCTCGGATCCTTTTGTTTCTCAGACTCTCACAACTCCCTGTTCCCAGCAATCAGGGTCAAAAGTCCCCTCGTGGGAGCCCGGGGTCATGGCAACTCCCACCCTCTGGTACTGCAGGCCCAGTCTGCTGCTCCCAACTCTCCGTCTCCCTCCTGGGTGCTGCCCCCCACCTCCCCTCGGAGCCCAAGGAGCCCACGCTTCCTAGCCTCCCCTGCCCCTCGCTTTCCCCCTCCTACTGAGGAGAGAGAAGAGGGACAGCTGCGTGTTTATGCAGTGCTACTTCACATGGCCACCCCACCACTTGCTTCAAGTTCCCCGCTCCCTCCCTTTCTTCTTTCTGTGAGTGCCTTGAGAGATTCCTGGGTGTGTGCTAGGGGCCCAGGAGATGCAGGCTGCTGGTGGGGGCCAGCCTGTGAGGGGAGCCCAGAGGGCCTGGGGCAGGGTGAAGGGAGATCCAGCAGTCTGTAGCCAAGGCCCTGAGAGGGTCCGAGATGCAGGCAGACAGACACAAATGGGCAGAGGCAGGAGAGAGACATAAAATGTGCCAGAGCGACCGAGGCAGATGGAAAGAGACACAGATTGACAGAGACAAAAACAGAGACAGAGAGATGACAGAAATAGGTGGAAACAGAGACACAGAGACGGGACAAGAGAGATGGTTGCAGGAAGGAGCAGGACAGAAAAGATGGTTGAGCTACGGGGTAGAAGTAGGGGTGTGTCCAGGGTGAGTGTGTGTGTGTGTGTGTTACCATATAGCCCTGATTTTTAAGCCATGTTATCATTCATTGAAATGGACTATGAAAATGGGTTCTGGAATATCTTTAGAGATGGGAGAAGATGTGGCCATTTTCAAGCAAGGGGCCTGGTTTGGGGCCAGGCAGTAAGCTCAGGGGACAGGCGGGGGTTTCCTTGGAGATTTCTACTGTTGGGCTCAATCGTGCTGACTCTGTGGGTTGGAGGAGCCCACAGGGTGTGAGCTGTGAATGCGCTCCCAGCTGCCTCCACCCCCCCTCTGTCACCTGTTCCAGCTCTGGCCAGGCAAGACCAGCCTGTGAGGAAGACAGAGGGGGCTATGCGGGCTCTGTTCTGTGCGTCGTAGCTCTCACCCTGTGGGCTCCTCCAACCCACAGA
>NC_058410.1:112258425-112321837 GCF_002201575.2 Neomonachus schauinslandi
GGGGGGGGGGGGGGGGGGGGGGGGGGGGGGGGGGGGGGAGCCCCAGGCTGAGCAGAGAGGCAGATTCCTGCCTCCAGGGAGCCCTGGGTCTGAGGAGAGAGTGAGGCTTCATTCATTCCTTCCCCAAATGATCATGGAACCTGTCCCAGGCCCCAGAGACACAGGAGAAACAGGAAACAGGAAATAGGAAAACACAAGTCACAGGCTCCCTGTGTAGTCTAGTAGAGCAGACAGACTCCAAACAAACTGCAGTTATATAATGACAGATCGGGTCAAATGCTACGAAAGAAGAGAATGTCATATGTCAGGGAATGATGGTGAGGGGGCTTCTCTGGACTGGGGGGTGCAGGAACGTCTCTCCAAGAGGTGATATTGTGACCAAGACCTTCCTAATGAGAAGGGGCCAACCAAGAGGAAGAGTGGGTGAGGCATGGGGTGGGGGCGGGGAGTAGGGCAACAGGGCCCCCGCGGAGGGAACCGCCCCTGCAAAGGCCTTAAAGCAACACCAAGCTTGGGCACTACACCAAGACCCAAGGTGGCCCAGAATAGTGGGAGCAGTGAGCCAGGGCAGGGTCAGGAGTGGGAGCAGCCAAGTGGGCAGGAGTGTCCAGGGCCGGCCCTCCTTGGAATGTGGATTGTTGCTCATTAGAGGCAGAGCTCTTTGTCCAAAGGGGTTTTCCAATTTCTACACCCCAACACCACCTCAGGGAAATCCGAGCTGAAGGCTCGTTTGTAGAGAGAAGAGACTGGGGACCAGAGTTTTGGAGATGAGTTTACAAAAGGTTTCAAGCCTTTTGCCTCAGTACATCCGTGAAAGCAAGATGGGGTGGCCGGCAGCTCTGCTGGGCCACCTGGGAAAATGTGGCCAGAGTTCTCACTCTTGCCACATCTGCTCAAACCTGTGGTCCGATCTGGAAAGATGGCCTCCATCAGTGCTGCCTGTGTGTCCCTCAACACAAGGGAACACAGGCTTCATTAAGTTGGACCCGTGACCTTCCCTGAATGAATCATTCAAGACTTCTTGCCAACAACTGAAATAGTCCTGGCTCTTTGTGTGTAAAATTTTTAAAAACTTTAAAAAAAGAAATTTTTTTTAGGCAATGAATGTGGGTCAGAGTTCAGGAGAAAAGGCAGGGTCGTGGTTTGGCAGTGGGGGCGAGGGGCTCTGAGCTGGAAGAGGGGGTGGGCCAAGTGGCAGGGGCTGTGCTGAGCACTCTGGGTAATTGAGGCGGAGACCTGGGGAGGAGGTTGGGGAGGAAAGATGCTCTCCATCTCTGCTGTCAGGCGCGCATGACTCCAGGCAACATCCAGGAGTGCCGGTGTGAAACTCTGCTTAACCCCAGGTAAGTGCCTCTGCCACGGGGAGATGCTTATCCAATTCGCCACTGTGTCCTCCAGGGACTTCTTGTGCTGCCGGGACGGAAGAAGAGCGAAAGCCTGTCCCCCAGAGGTGACCTCTCCAAGACTCCTGCCATGCTTCTACTTCAAGGAGGACATAGGTGTCTAAGCCACAGTATCCTCTTGGGGGGAACTGGGGCCAGGCAGTGACGGACAGAGCTAAAAATTCAGGGAGACATGGAAAGAGGTCAGGAGAAGCCAGGCAGGAGCTAGGGAGCCTGGGAAGAAGGAACTATCACAAAAAATGGTACAAATTCACCAGGCCCCCAGACCACCACCAGGGAGGCTGCAGGGGGAGTCCCCATAGAAGGCCTGCCCCCGAAAGATGGAAAACTAGGGAGCGAAGATTGGAGGCCAAGGATAACTGTTCCCATGGCTATTGGTTCCTCTCTCCCTGAGCACTACTAGGGGGAAAGGGAGATCTCTAAAGTCCAATGTGTTTTGGATTCCCATAAACCAGTCCCCAGGGGACCATACAACTAAGCAAGATCCCCCGGATGGCCAGACCGTCCTGTCAGCATCTACTGAGGCTGGGACTGCATTTGACGCCTAGAAAGAAGGCCCCACTCTGCTCAGAGCCAGACCACAAAGACGGCTGCATCCGGCCCCTGACGGACAGTGGGGCGGTGGGCCTCGAGTGGGTGGGGTGGTGGGCAGCGGGGTAGGCCCTGGGTCACAGGGCCTGAAGGGAGTAGCCTGGCCTGGAGACGTGTGGTAGCCACAGGGCAGGGGACACACACTCGCTCCAGACCGGGGGCCCAGACAGAAAGACATACAGGGACAGACACAGGGACTGGGGGTTGTGGGAAATGGAGAAAAAAGAAGAGGCAAGGCTAGTTGCTGTAACAGGCAAACCCCCACATCTCAATGGCCTGACCTATAAAAGTTCAGTCACAGCCCAAGGCGAGGGTTGGGGTGGCCTGCCATGTGGCCCGTTAGGGCCCAGGCTCCTTTCTCTTGTGTCTCTGCCCCCCTAAAGATCTCTGACTTCTCCTTGTTTAGCTGGCAGAGTGGGACAGACACCCGGAAGGGTGCCCCCAATTCTTCATCCCTCTGCCTGGAAGCGGCAGGCAACAACACCGTGTCCGCATCCCGCTGGTGAGAACTAAAGACGTGGCCCAACCTAGAGGGAAAGGGGTCGAAAGAATGGGGTCCCCGCTGGGCAGCTGCTTCTCAGCCAAAGATTCCATGCCTGGAAAGGGGGTCCTGAAAACAGGACAGACTGCTGGCCAGCTCTACCTCTGTTACAGCTAGCATTTATTGGGCATTTATTCTGAGCCAGGCCTCTTATAAAGTGCGATTTATTCTAGTCTTCACAACGATCCTTGAAAACGGAAGACCGTTAATCCCTTTATACCCAGAGAAACCAAAGCTCAGAGAGTGAAGAGGCTTAGCCCTTGGTGGGGGAGCCTGGATTTGAACCCCAGGTCTTGGATGTCAGGGCTCTCGGCATTTGGTTTTCCCAACTCACCAAACTGTTTCTCTAGAAAATGCCTGAGAGCTGGAAGACAGACTAACAGGAGGGAAGCAGTGGGGGCAGTGAGGAGGAGCAAAGGAGAATGACAAGTTCTCAGCTTTCTCTGCCTGACCTCACCCCTTTGAGGAAGGAAGGATCTGGCTTTAGCTGTCGCCCACAGGCCTGAATTCAGATCCCACGTCTGCGTGTCCTAGCATGCTGGGTCTTGAAGGGTCGAGGGCTCCGTTGTGAAGAGGCAGCAGATGGAAGCGCTTTATAAACTCCAACAAGGAACAGTCCCCGGGGGTGGGGGGCCTGTTCCAAGGGGTGTGTGCCTGAAAGAGTAGCAAGATGGGGAACAGCCTGGGGACTGGGGCAGCGTGAAGCTCTCCTGGCTTCCTGGCCGGTGCGGGAGGGAGCGGAGGATGGAAATAAGGCATTTGGCGGCCGCTGTGTTTCCCAGCTGCCCTAAGTCGGGAGCGCCTTTCCTGACAGGGACGGTGACTCCGGAAATGGAAAGTGACTGGGTTGCTAAAATGTTTTACTTCCCTGGCTGTGCCCTCTCTGTTGGTGTGAGGCCTTCAGTGAGGGACCATGCGTCACTTGACCCCTCACCTTCGCGGACGATGCGGGGTCGCTGGTACCCCCTTGAAGGCCCCAGAACAACCTGCTGCTGTACAGCTTGTAAATTGTTATGGCCCAATGAAGAGCTGACCCTTAAATGTCACTTCCCCGGGAATTAAGGTAAAGATGGACAGAGGGACCTGCACTGGCCCAGCCTGACGTGGGGGCTGACGGGATGAGGGTCAGCCTCCTCGGGAAGGGCAGTCACGGCTAGGTCTGGGGTTAATGAAAAGTGCCCCTCCCCCGTCCCCCTGGGTGATCATTATCTCCAATAATTATCCCTGCTTCTGTGGCAGATGCAGGGTGGGGGGAGGGGGGAGACTTGAAAAGCTGTCATTAGACTGGATGGGCTAAGAATACAGACCAGGCACCATGGACCTAGGGTCCTCATGCCCACCTGCCTCCCCTCTCTCTCCCTGCTGTTCCTCTCTCTCTCCCCCTCTCTCTTTCTCTATTCCTCCCTCTTCCCCACCCCTTCTTTCCTAGCCCTCTCCCACCCCGCAGAGGTCTGCATGGTTCATGGGTTTCTCTTTGCGCCGGTGGACTCTAAGCACAGAATTGGGGAGGAATCTTAATGAGTCTGAACCAGGCCAGAGGGCTGTAGTTGGGGGCGCCACGCCAGCTTCCCTGTCTAACTTTGGCGCCAAGGAGAGGTCAGCTTCCAGCTTTTCCTTGGAGGTTCTTCTCTGGAAGAAGTTAGACCGCGAGTCTCAGGTCCTCCGGTCAGTGACCCTTCGCGTCTCCACTCTGTCCCATAATCTTTTATTTTTTTCATTGCAAAATAAATCTCACATCCAGAAAAGGGCACGAAACAAAGGTTCCACTTAATAAATTATTTTAAAGCAAAGGCCAGGGTAACCCCCACCCCAGCCAGGGACCAGAACATTGCCAGCTCTAGCAATCCCGAGGACCCCTTCCCAGTCCACCTCCCTCTTCCCCGGGATGGTCCCAGGCAATCACTTCTGGCTTCTCTTTCTGGTTTGTGTGCTCCCTCATTCAACCCGGTGTTGTTTTGCCTATTTCCGAAATTTACATAAATAGAATCGAATGTTACGTCTTCTTTTGTGTCTGGCTGTATTCAACCACGCTGGTGGTGTTTGTGCGCCTCCGCCATGTGGCTGGTGTAGTCACGGTTCATTCGTTGTCATTGTCCTAGAGAACTGTTGCTCTGTCCGGGCCCCAGCCCCACCACCCATCTGCCCAGCCCTGGTGTCACCAGCCGCAGCACCTTAGCTCTCCAGGCCACCTGCACGCAGGATGCAAGCAGCCAGCCAGAGTCCTCTGCAGCCCCTGCAGACAGGCTTGTCCAGACTGCACTGTGAGGAGTGTTGGGGCCAAAGTGAACCCCAGCCTCTGGGCTCTGCACCCACACTCTCCCACCCTCCTGCAAGCGCCGGGTGCTAACAGGGAGCCTAGGGAGACTTCGGCATCCACGGAGAGGAGTTCTAATGGTAGCGTCCCAGGCATTGGCAGGAGCTGGGGCGAGAACCTGAAATAGCATTTGGTGCCTAATTGTTGCCTGGTAGATGTTTGCTGAGTGAATGAATGACCGCCCTCTCAGGATCCCTCAAACCAGACTTCTAGGTGGCCAGCCCTTCTGCCCTTCCTCCCAGCCACCAACCACACCGGCTCTTGGCACTAGCATCTCTCTCTCAGACTCTGTGGGCCGGTAAAATCCTCCCAGACGCATAACCTCCCTCCTGCCTCCCCTCTCGGTGAGATTAACTGCTCTACACGTAATAACTACCTTCTCCTAGGCCCAGGAAGGAACCATAGGGACGGCTCCTGGTCACCTGTTGCAGGTCTCCCCAGCCCTTCCTGCCTGGAAGTTCCCTTAGGTCTAACCTCCATCCCCCTCACCTTCCCCACCTCCAACTTCGCTGTTCTGCTGGTTCTGATGAAGCTGGGGAAGGGGGGAGGTACAGCAAATAAAACACATCAGCTGCTTTGTAATGTAGGAGGCGCTTCCTAATATACTAATCGACGGTGGACGGTGACTATCATCCTGTTCCAAGTATTTGACATTTTTAACTCATTTAACCCTGAGCACCACCCCTGCAGCAGGTACTCTTATTATCCCCCCTTGATAAGGAAGGAGCTGAGAAGTTAAGGAGCTGGTCCAAGGTAGAGTTGCCAGATAAAATACAGAATAAGCAGTTAAATTTGAATTTCAGATAAACAAGGAATTTTTTTTTTAGTATAAATATGTCCCAAATGTTGCGTATCAAATTCACATGGGCATCCTGTTATTTCTGATTTCCTCCATCTGCCAACCCTAGTCCGAGATCACCCAGCAAGTAATGGTGGAGTCCGATTCAAACCCCAATTCGCCTCTGCTCTACCGGGATCTGTGCTAAGGCCCTGGCACCCGGCGAAAGAAGCAGATGGATTTGAGACTATTTTGTAAATCAAACCGGCAGGGCTAGGAAACAGATTTTATATGGAGGCTGAAAGAAGCCTAGTTTCTGGCTCCAGGAGATAAGATTCAGAGAAGAGGCTTCTTGCTGGGGAGCACTCAGCTCAGACGAGGCAGATCCCCTGAAGGCCAAGGCCAAGTCCCCTGGGGGTTCTAGGTCACCTGGGGGCCAGT
This sequence comes from Neomonachus schauinslandi, assembly GCF_002201575.2. Taxonomy (NCBI): domain Eukaryota; kingdom Metazoa; phylum Chordata; class Mammalia; order Carnivora; family Phocidae; genus Neomonachus; species Neomonachus schauinslandi. Next base: position 112,264,494 of record NC_058410.1, read on the forward strand.
GGCCACACCCTCTAATCCCCATTTTCCAGCTAGTCACAGGGGCTGGCCTGGCCCTGCCTGGCTCAACCCAGGCACCCCGGTCCTTCCCGCTCTCCAGTGGACCCCCATTTCTAGCCTCAAGACCCATGAACAAACCACCTCATCCGACTGCTAAAACCTCGCCAGGCCCTGCCCTCTGCCCTCCAGCCCGTCCTCCCCCAGAGCTAATTGCCTTATTTAGGTGTGATGTAGCCATGAGGCTTAACTGTAAAAATCGCAAAAATGAATATGGGATGGTGTCTGAGGCTGCAAATGTGGGTATGTGCTTTTATTTTACACCAAATAACGCATTTAATTATTTTTTCCGGGGAAGCCTGTTCAGAGAGTGAAGAGGCTTAGCCCTTGGTGGATGCTAATAATAGCACTTTGCACCGAGTGCCTCAAACACAGAGGAAGAGCCATGAAAAGGTCCCGTTTTCTGTTCCCGACAACTTGAAAGCTCCGTGAACACGCGTGCCTCCTTCCACAGGAGCAGAGGGAATTGTGAAGAAAATGCTGTGGGTTTTCGCTTTTAACTTGCTGTTTTGATCCTTTCCAGCCACTAGAATGCAGGACCCCTGGAGAGACTGGGATGGGGGGTGCTTGTCTGGTGGAAAGCGAGAGTGGAGGTCGGGGAGTGCCCCTTCTTCTCCCTCCTTCTGCCGCCCTCTTAAAGGGCAGGGCCAGAGGAGCCCCCCCAAAACAAACCCCTGCCCTGGCTGAGGCTCAGTTTTGTGCAAAGAGCATAGAACAATGAATCAGGAGAATTCTGTTTGGCCAGTTTGGGCAAATTCTGCTCCATATCGGGCCTCAGTCTTGCTGGGATGTTGGCCTGGATCCAAATCCTTGCTGTATCATCTGAGCAAGTAACGTCAGTCCCCGAGCCTCGCCCGTCGCCATCCTTACTCCCACCACCAAAGCAACTCACCCTCTCTAGGGCTTGCTGTGTGGAGACCCTGTTTATTCTAAGTTGCTTTACCTGGACAGACTCATTTGTTCCTGAAAACAATGCTGGGAGGTGCGTCCTATTATTATCCCCAGTTTGTAGATGAGACAACTGAGGCCCACAGAGGTCAAGTAAGTTGCCCAAGGTCATGCACCTCTCTTGGGCTTGCCACTGGGAAGGGTTCAATGTCCACTGCATATGTCAGTGAGCTCAGTAAGCATCTCTCAGCAACACTCAGTGACTATCAGGCCCCCCCGCTGCCAGGCCCAATCTAGTCAGTACCTTCCAGGAACCTGTCATCACAGCCAAGACTCCCAGGAACCAGGAGACCTATTACACACCATACGGCTATAGAATTAATAAAGTGTTGTAACCAAAGATTGGAAAAGAGATTAGGGGACTTAAGTCTTAGAGTGGAACTATTCAAAAAGAAAGAAGCCATTCAGCTGCAACAGAGGAGTGGGAATTGGGCCCAGGTCTCCTCTTAGATGCTGGGCAAACAGCAGACGAGGGAGCATCCCTAACCAGCTCAATGTGTCTGCTGTTGGTCATAAAGACGCAGCTTATTGGCACGATGGTGATAGGAGAACCGAGGAGTAACGAAAGGACCTCTTAGCAAGTGGGGATAAGGAGGCGGGTTTATTACCTTCAGCAAAGAGGGATACTCAGAGCTGGGACTCCAGTCCTGATGACAGAAGACAGAGCCCACCTCACTGGGCCCTGGGGCTGCAACCCTCCACCAACATCTGCTCACAGGTGGGGAGATGAATCAGACTCAGCAGAGCCTCTGCTCCCCATCCTTGTTTTTCTGGAGACATGTCCATACTCTACCAGGAAGCCAGAACAGGCTTCCTGACCTCTGCTCTCTTCCATCCCTGCCTATCCAGGCAGAACTATTCCCACCTTCCTCTGTCTTTCCTGGTGCTAGGGCTGCCGGGGTTCAGATCCCAGCTCTGCCACTTACTGGCTGTGTGACCTTGGGCAAGTCACTTCACCTCTCTGGGCTTCAGTGCCATCACCTGTGAAATGGGCATAATAACAGGAACCACTTCATGAGGCCGGTGTGGTGATTAAATGAGACTTGTAAAATGCTTAGCCCAAAGTTTGACACTGTGTTAAGTGTAACTCAATAAATGTATTTTTTAAATTATTATTAAGACCAGTTGGCCCTTACCATATTATATTATAATTTGATGATAAGTCTGTCTCCCCACCTAGACCCTGGGCTCTGGACTTCTCATGTCCTCATAACAACCTCATGACCTAGTTTCTGTTGCCTCCATTTTAAGTATAATGACATTGCAATTAACCAGCCACCTGCCCCAAAGTCACACAGCTGGCGCCGGACAGGGGACAGATCCCTGCAAAGCCTTGCCACAGGGAGCCACCATGCCCGCTTCCTCAGCAGGGAGGCCCGGTGTTGCTGGGGATGCCTGGGGCCCCTTGTCATATGAGAGGAATTTGGGTGAACATGGAAGGTATAACTCACAGGCAGCACTAGAGTGAGGGGAGGGGGGCTTCTAGAGTTTTTCTCAGCAGGAGTTCTGTGTGGAGGGGTGAGAGGTCAGAGAACCTTAGGGCTAGTCGATCTGATCTCCCTTGACTGACATTCATCCAAACAAGTCTATGACCCGACCCTTCCTTTACCCCCAAAGAGGCTTCACATATTAGTGGACATCGCATCCGCCTGGGAAGCTAATTTAAAAATTCAGATCCCTGGGCTACCCCACGGGCAATTATCATCCCCAGTTGGCAGGTGAGGAAACTAAGGCTCAGAGAGGCTAGGTAACTTGCTTGGAACCACACAGCGGAACTCCAGGGCCCAAGCTCTGAACCACAGTGCCAGGCTCTGTCTCAGGCCCAGGTGGAGGCATCTGAGGAAGCAAAAACCAATCCCTTGGGGGAGCAAGACCATGGGCAGGGGCCAGAGCTAGGCAAAAAAGGTCAGGACCCTATACTCAGAGGCAGGCCTTCCAGGCAGGGTTCTGTTTCCACTGGTGGCTGGAGGCTCAGAGAAGAAACTGAGGCAGAGGCACATAGGCACAGCTATGCGGACTGGCTCAGCAAGGCAGCAGGACAAGTGCCTAGGAGTCAAGGACACTGGCTCTGCAGTAAGCAGGGACTGTGTGACCTTGGGCAAGTGATTTGGTCTCTTTGTACCTATAAAACAACAACAACAACAACAACAAAACCTGGGATAACAACCATCCCTGCCACACAGAGCTGCTGTGAGGAGTAGGTGAGCTAAGGCACACATCCTAGCTCCAGGGGTCCCTGGGTGGGTGGTGGTTGAGCCTCCCACAGACCCAGCCCTGGGTGGACCCCCCCCACCACCCCCACTCCCACCACAGGAGTTGGGTATACCACTCAGAAGCTGCCTGAGGGCTAATCCACTCCTCCTGGCCCACCCTGGACCACCTTAAAGCCAGCATGACTCACCTTCTTCCCCAGGAGGGGAGCAGAAAGGAGGCCGACCCTGGCTCCAGGTGCAGCCCAGCCTGAGCTGCTAATAGAGTTTCCTGCCTCCACAATGGGCTGCCATCTGTGCAGAGCTGGATGGGCCTGCTGGTCTCAGAGGGCGGTTCATTTATAACCCGCCCTGTTCCCCATTTATGCCGAGCCAGAAGGGCCGCAGGCCCCGAACCCTCAGACTCTCAGCAGGAGAAGGAGAGGAGAGCAGAATCGGGAGAAGTTCCAGCCTCAATTCCTTTCTTCCCAGGGACGGGTAGACAATGGGCCACGGAGGTGAGGCCTCCTCCTTTTGACTCCATCTATCAAAGCCGTGGTCTCACATCCACACCTCATTAATCTGCGCACTTGACTGAGAGGCAGAAGGGTGAGCGAGGCGGAGACGGCGGGAGCAGGGACTCCGCAGCCTCACCGCCTACATCCAGCCGGAGAGCGCTTACCAGCTTTGCCACCTTGGACAAGTTGTTTCTGCTCTCTGGGCCTCCGTTTCCTCATCTATAAGCTGGAGACTACTAGCAGCCGCCTCCCAGTGCTGTTGTAAGGATTAAATAATAATACAGATAAAGATTTCCAACAATCACAGGCACATGGTGAATGCTCAACTGTCATTATCAGCTGCTGGTCCATCTGGCCTCACCGTGGGCACTGGGGGGCCTAGACATGATAATGAGGCAGACATGCCTCGAGGCCTCCCTGGGGAGTGGAGGGGCATTTGATATGTAACAGGTCGGACACTTGGAGAAGGGCCACACGGGGGATGGGGGTGGGGAGCGGAGGCTGTCCCCAAGGAGCAGCGGCAGAAATCCAGGGGTCTTTAGGGAAGGGACTAGAAGTCTGGGTTTAAGCTATCCAGCCTGGCTCATGCCTTTCCCGTCTTCATTCTTCACTTTCTTCGCTTTCTGAACCACTCCTGAGGGAGAAACAGAGAGAACATCTGTTGGTGGTCATCCCCCCATCAGCGGGCTGGCCTCAGGCCACCAGGCAGTCCTTTAGGATCTCTGCCCCCTGGTTGGCCCGGGACTCCAACAGGTCAGTGTGGTCACCACTATAGGGGAAAGCAGAGTGTTGACAGGAACCAGGAGGCTCTGTTGTCTTCAGGAGTAGCCCAGCAAGGGCCCCGACAAGAAGGCAACGTGTTCCAACTCTACACTGGGGAGAAGCTCCCTCATGTGTGGTATCTCCCCCATTCAGATATCCAGCTCTCTGAAGAAACAGTCACTGTTCTGTCCCCTTGTTTAGGGGCTCCCTGAGGCAGGACTATGTCTCTTTCTCAGACTGGGGCTCCCTGAGGGCAGGGCTGTGTCTCCCCCTCAGACTGGGGCTCCCTGAGGGCAGGGTTGTGTCTCCCCCTCAGACTGGGGCTCCCTGAGGGCAGGGCTGTGTCTCCTTCATAGATAACCACCTCATGTAGCTCCTGGAACAAGACTCATGGGTGCTGTAGGGTGGGAATGATGGATGTTCCCTTTACTTCAAAATTCCTTTCATCCTGGGGCGCCTGGGTGGCCCAGTCAGGGCATCCAACTCTTGGTTTCGGCTCAGATCATGATCTCAGGGTCGTGGAATCAAGCCCCACATCAGGCTCCACGCTCAGAGAGGAGTCTGATTGAGATTCTCCCTCTCCCTCTGCCCCTCCCCCCTGCTCGTGCTTGCTCTCTCTCTCAAGTAAATAAATAATTCTTTAAAAAAAAAATTCCTTTCATCCTATCTAGGTAGGTGGGCAGTGAGATAGAGAATTAAAGGTCCTGTCAGGAAGTGGAAAGACCAGTGAGAGCCATAGAGTCCATGTTTCAGCAGTGGGGGCTGATGGAGGTTGTGGCCAGGATGCACCCCCTTCCCTGACCCTGCCCCAGCCCCAGCCAGCAGCTTCCACAGACTTGTGTCTGGCTTTAGGGAAAGGGAGGAATGCGGACGGCTCCCCAGTGCCCAGCCCTTTCCGGAGCCCCAGGGGGAAGCTCCTGTGTCTACACATGAACCACACAGATTGCTTAAGGTTGAGTGGCTGCCCCTCTAGTGTTTGTTGAATGAATAATCGCAAACAGGCTGGCCAGTTATTCCCCCAGCCTAGTTGCCTCACCTCTACCAGCCTCCACCTCTCCAAATTCTCCCAGGCCAGCCCGCATTCCAAACGGCCCAGGCACAGACTCTCTCAACCTTCCTTGACCCCCTGTTACATTCAAGTGTGGCCCTCCACTCGGGGGCTCAACCTTGGCAGGGGGAGCCAAGGGAGTTTCCTAAAACATTAATACCCGGGCTCCACCCCAGGGATTCTGATCTCATTGCCTGGGTGTGGGGCCACAGGGCATTGATTCTGTTTAATTCCCCAGGTGATGCTAACATGCTACGGCCATGCTACAAGGTTGAGAGCCATGGGATCAAGAGACCAGGCTGCTGTGTCCTCCAGAGGGAGAGGGAGCCCTTGGTTATCACTAAATCCCAGTGCCCAATAGCATGCTTGGCACCCAGCAGATGCTCAATAAAAGTTTGCTAATAAATGATTTCATGCTGGGTGGGCTGATCCCCTTCCTGGAGGTGAGACCGTGATTAAGAGCTTATCTCTGTTGACTGACAAACTAGATTCAAATTCTGCCATCTCCTCAGCCTTGGGCAAGTTGAATCTCAGTCTCCTCGCCTGTAAATGGGGCTAATAACAGCCAGCTACCTCGCAGAGTTGTTCTGAGGAGGATGGAGAGCGTATCTGCAAAGGCTTAGCTCAGGCTGTTTGTGTTAATCTGGGGCCGGGCGGAAAGCAGATGGTTCATTCAAACACTGAGGAGAGTCTATCGGAGGGGTTGCCTGCAAAGATGTGGGCAGGGTTGAGGAAAGCAGAACCCCAGGGCTGGCACCCCTGGGAAGCTTTTAGCACCCCTAGGCCTGGAGGAAGATGGGAGAAAGGGGTCATGGGGAGCCAGAGACAAAGCTATGCTGTGGGAGATGAGCCGAGAGGAAGCGGCCACTGCATCCCGAAACACCTACCTCCACCCTTCTCCCCTTCCTCCTCCACCTCCTCGTGGGGCCTCCTATTGGACAACACCAAGCAGGGGGTAGCGTGGAGCCCAGGAGAAGCAATCCACAGAGGTCAGCCTCCCGGGCCACAGTGCGGGGAGGAAGAGGGCGGAGAGTGGGTTCAGAGAAACAGACAGAAGATACCCAACCCCTTGCCATATGGTAAACACTGATTAAATAGTATTGCTCTTATTACTGTTCAGGTGGCTCACGTGGACCGTTTGGTGACATCTGACTTGGACAGTTAACAGTATCATATGCACACGTCAGGTCTCCCTAGCAGAGCGGACGGTCGGGGGGGCCGAGCCCAGCTCCTCAGTTGCCCCATCCGCACACGGCAGGTGCCCCGTACACACTGGAGGGAGAAAGGACTGCAGGAAGGAATGACAGCACCTTTCCGTGTTCAGCCATGGGCTTCAGCATGCTTGACAAGCCATCAAAATGGCTTTGCAATAGCGAGCTTCATTAAAATGGAAGCATGGTGTTCTAGTATGCAGATGGGGCCACTTTATTACTTTTTAATTTGTTTACAGAAAGCCCATGTTTGGTGTACACCATCTTTGCAAATAGTAACAAATGGGGATGTTTGCTGCCTCCAAAGCTGTGGTGTCCCTGGATAAATAGGCTGAAACCGTGTTTGAACACTGCGCTTGGTTACTCTTAATAGAATCTGACATGCTCCTCAAAATGTGCAGGAGGCTGTGGGGAGGTGGACGCAAAATGTGTGGTGTGTGTGGTGTGCAGTGTGTGTGTGAGTGGTTGACTCGTGCCCCTCTCTGGACTCACCTTCTCAATCTGCACAATAAGAGCGCTGGGCCAGATGGTCTCCTCGACCTTTGCAGCTTTCCTATCCCAGGGTTTTGTGAATTACCTACCACCCTAGGAGCTACAAGCCCCCCTGAACCGATTCCCAGGGGAAGCCTTCTTCAACAAGATGAAAGAAAACTACAAATTACCAAATGCATTTTGAAAACGGGTCAAATTGAATGAAGAATACTTAATGGAGCATAACTGTTCAAGCAACAGTTACAAATACTTACACTGGAGTCCCCAAAAGCAACAATATTTGTAAATCCACCGGGACCCTCCAATCCCGGTTTCACTCATTAGTAGCTGTGTGATGTCGGGTAAGTTACTTAACCTCTCTGTGCCTCAGCTTGCTCCTCCATGAAGTGGGGGTAATAATGATACCCTTTTCATGGGGCCATTGTGAGGACTAGATGAGTTGACTCTTGCAACACATGCAAAGCCCTTCCCAGAGCAGGGCTCATTATTAACTACTGTCGCTATTTTATGCGTGGTAGTAGTATTTGTATTCAAGAGAAAGGACGTAGGACAATCTCTGTTTCATAGAGTTGCCCATTCAGCAGAGCCTGTCCTGTCCTGACCATGCCCAAGGAAGTGGCTTCGCCCCCACGGCTTTATTTTCCTCGAGATGCTCATCACAACCTAAACCCCCCTTCTCATTTAGCCTTCTGTTTACGTCAGTGTCTCTCCACCTCGGTATGGGCTGCACGAGGGCACGAACCTCGTCAGGCTTATCCGTGGCTGTCTTCCCAGTGCCTAGAACGGCATCTCACTGGTTCTCCACAAGCTCTTGTCCAGGGAATGAACATGTGGTCCATGCACTGAGCCTGCAGCCGTGACTGGGCCTGAGCATGAACTCTGGAAACCATTGGTCAAGCTCAGGCTCCGCCTGGACTCCACACACGTGGACTGCATGTTTTCTACCCACACAGTCGGCCTCTGAAGTCTCAGTTCATGGGACTGTCCATTAGCTGGACTTGTGTTTTGACTTTTTGGATAAAGCAAGATCAGAAAACAACCCACGAGAGCACATCCTATTCCTTGGAAGGAAGTCCTGGACCCAGCAGCCTTGGGCCATCACCTGGGCCTCCACTCCAAGGGGCCTGGGATAAGATAACTTCTTGTCCTGGAAATGGGTCCTCAGCAGAAGCTCCCAGAGGAGGAGGATGCACCCCTTTGATGCACAGGGCTTTACAGTTTAGAAAGTTCCCTTAGAGCCCCCATCCCACCTGATATCTCCTTGGGGATCACAACCCCCATTTTATAGATGCAGAAGCCAGGTGTGGACCCGGACAGCTTGGCCAGGGCTCTTTCCAATGATACCCTGTGGCCTCTTAATTACCCTGCTGACTAAAGCATGGAAAGGAGTTTGTGCATTTCAAATAAATTTTCAATTGCAAAGGGAATGAAACTGAAAGGAAGGGGCTACTCTCAGTTAACCAGAATATTCAATTAACCAAGAACACATCCACTCCCCCCAGCCCCCAGCACTCTAGCTGGAAACATACCTTAAAGATCATCCTGTTGGGTGCATCTCAGGATTTCAGAAATTATATATTTTTCTTTTTATAAAAAAGATATTATTTACTTATTTGAGAGAGAGAGCATGGAGGGGGAGGAGAAGAGGGGCAAAAGAAGAGGGAGAAGCAGACTCCCCGCTGAGGAGGGAGCCTGACATGGGTCTCCATCCCAGGACCCCAAGATCATGACCTGAGTCGAAGGCAGATGCTTAACTGACTGAGCCACCCAGGTGCCCCAGAAATTATACATTTCTAATTGATCACTCTAGCAAAGATTCAGGACCCAGTATGATAAAAACAAAAAGTGCGCCTTTCCTGAGAAGCATTTAAGGGCATTCTCTTACTACAGTAAAAATACCCAACCAAATATGCATTTACTCTGCTTTAGGCAGGGTTCTAAGCCCTTCAGGTCACAACCTTAAGACATATCATTTTCCCCACTTTATAGATGAGAAAACCGAGGTACAGAGATGTTAAGGAACACGCTCAAGGTCACACAGCTGGTAAGTTGCAGAGCCAGGATTCATATCCAGCTAGTCAGGCTCCTGAACTCATGCTCTTCACCATTGAATCCTGCTATCTCTCCAAGGGAAAAAAAATCTTAAATTTTCAAGAAGTAAAAAGATACAGCAATATTGGTAAAAATCATTTTATTGCCAAGGTTTTAAATCACAAAGATAATGGCTGGTAGTGAAAAATCATGATTATCACACTGGGTGTAAAACTTTCCTTATAATAGCATTATTAGTGAGCTAGGCCGCAGCAGATAACGCATCCCGTTGGCTGGTGGACGTGGCAGAAAGTGAATTTGGGTCACAGTTATAAAACACTATTAACTACCACTCCTGTATCCCAGGAATGGCACACTCATCTCACCTCCGTTCTTGTTTTATAGATAAGAAACCCAAAGCCCAGAGAGGTTAAGTGATTTGCCAGAGGTCACACAGCAAGTGAGCTGGAGAACCTAACCCACTCAATTCAATGAACGTTTATATAACACCTGCTATGTGATTATGTTCTTTGAACTAGAAGCCAAAGAGGAAGGGGGAGGCCAGATCATGGTAGGCCAAGTTGTTAGCCAGCCAAGGGCCAGCACAGCTCCTTCCCTTATCCTGGCCATAGCCTGGGGCTATTTTCTGCCTTAGCATACAGCTGCCTCTGTGGGGTAGTCACTTAAAGGTTTTAGACCTTGGTTCTCCTCAGGAGAGGAAAAAGGAAAGGCCAGACACCTACTGCTCCTTTTATTTGGGGGCCAATGAATCTCTCTCACCTCTCAGAGACTCCCAAATAACCTCTCCCTTCCAGTAATTCTAGGAGAATGCAGATTGACTCCCACCTGCTTCTCCTACCACCATTCAAGCTAATGGCTCAGGGAGAGGAAGGGACAGCTTCTCTGTGTGCCCATGGTCTCCTCCTTCTCCTCCTCACTGGCCCAGGGATATTGATAATCCCCCTCAGTGATGTCACAGGACAAGGTGGGGAGGAGGTCACTGGCCGGCAGGGGACGTGAAGACAGAGGTCTCCAGCCAGGTGGCTGGGAAACGGGCAGAGCTGAGGCAGGGGGCCCAGGAGCCCCTCCACGGGTCTGCATTGGAGGCTTCCGTGTGAGGCGAGAGCAGCTTATTACAGCTAATTTCCTTCCCTTACTAGAACCACAAATCCACCGGGTTTTCACAGCATATTTGTGTATCTGACGCTCTCAGCTCGCCTCCCCTGGGGGACCGCAAGAGACACTGAGGAAAGAAACAACATGGCCTTCCATAATTTCAAAGTCAGTTCCAGAGTTAATAATAAATTAAGAGCTGGGGGCGGGTGGAAGGGGACTAGATGTGGAGGGCCCACTCCCTGCCAGTGTAGACCGGCCCCTCCGGGAACATCTTCTAGGAGTCGGAAGAAATAATGGAAGCTCTGGGGTCTGAGATGCCCAGGTGGCTTCCCCAAGGTCACATGGCCACTGGACCCCGGATGTTTGTGGTACCAAACCCAGTGGGTCCCCTACCCCCCACCCCCAGTTTGGCTGGGTGAGGGGTGGAAGAATTGAAGCACATTCTCTCCCATGGCTCTCTTTCTCCCTCTCGGTGGAGGGTGGGGGCACAGCGGAGCAGGCCCCAGCCCCCCCTCAGAGCACCGGCTGATCCCAGAGAAAGGGCAGGACAGCTTTTTCAGAGAGACCTGGAAAATTCCTCTCCCTGGAAGACAACTAAACCCACTCACCTCTGAGGAGGTTTCCAGACCAGCTAGCCATGCCAGTTGGAAATTCAACAGTCCCAAATGCCTGTGTAATTTCGTTATTCATGTTTTGGTCCTAGGATGACTATCTCCCAGACTGGGAGCTCCCTGAAGACCAGGGCCTCTGCCATCAGACTGGAAGCTCAATCAATTCTTGTCAGGGCTAAGATCGTGAGGGGACTCGGAAGCAGGGGGGTGAGGACTGCAGCCGTGTGCTGGGCCCTGCTGGGCAGGTTGAGCCTGGAGAGGACAAGATGGGGTTGGACAAGATGGCTGCCCTGTCATCCTGGAAGGGCTGTCCTGTGAATCCTGCGGAATTCACTCCTTCTAAGTGCTGCCCCCAACAAGGTTAGAATTAAGGGGAGATGATACAGGGGACTGGACTTTGGTTCCAGAAAAGGATGAACTTTCTTTCTTTTTAAGATTTTATTTATTTATTTATTTATTTATTTTATTTTATTTTTTTTTAAGATTTTATTTATTTGAGAGAGAGAGAATGAGAGACAGAGAGCACGAGAGGGAAGAGGGCAGAGGGAGAAGCAGACCCCCCGCTGAGCAGGGAGCCCGATGCGGGACTCGATCCCGGGACTCCAGGATCATGACCTGAGCCGAAGGCAGTCGCTTAACCAACTGAGCCACCCAGGCGCCCCAAGATTTTATTTATTTATTTGACAGAGAGAGATACAGCGAGAGAGGGAACACAAGCAGGGGGAGTGGGAGAGGGAGAAGCAGGCTTTCCCCTGAGCAGGGAGCCCGATGCGGGGCTCAATCCCAGGACTCTGGGATCATGACCTGAGCCGAAGGCAGATGCTTAACCAACTGAGCCACCCAGGTGCCCCAAGGATGAACTTTCTAAGAGAGTTGGACGGGCAAGAGGTAGTGAGCCTCCCCCTACGAAAGGCGGAGCTTCTGAGGGGTCCGAAGCACCAGGTGGCAGCTGAACCAAGCGCCTTTAAGATCCGTCCCAAACCCGAGGGTCAGCCAGTGATGGTGCATGTTCTGGTCTCGTCCACGCCCCACACCTAGGGCTGCTCCTCCTAATAACCCCAGGGATGGGCCAGAGGTAAATGGGCAGGAGGACCCAGGGACCCGGCCCCAGCCAAGGAGGCCACTAAATCAGTTAGTCAGGCAAACAGCTACAGCACAGAAGCATGAGCACAGCGGTGACTGCTGCAGGCCTGGAAGATGGCCCCGCCGTCTGCAGCTGACCAGACAAACAGGAAAATAAACCTTCCTTGCTGGCCGGGATAGTACTCCACGCTCACTATCACAGGGGAGCGAGGCCTCTGCTCGCCCAGCGCAGGGCACCTGCTCGGTCCTCACAAGGGAACCTGGGCCAGAGCCAGGGAGTGACTTGCCCACAGTCACATGGCTACTGCTCACCAGAGGCAGGGGCAGGGCACAGCCCTGGGGCTCCTTCCTTGCAAGCTGGTGCTCTTTCCCCCACTCTTGGCTGCCCCCACAGAGCCATCTGCTCTTGCAGCGGCTGGGATTCCTTTGGAAAAATATGTTCATGTTTTGGGCAAGTCCCAAAGAGGACAGAGAGATGATATATATATTCTTTGCTGACCCAGGAAGAGCAGGCAGAAGGTGCTCCTGCCATTTCTGGGATACCAAAGAATGTGTTACACTCAGTCTCCTTGTTTCCTCCCCCAGCCATGGCGATGGGGAAGCACAGAAAATTCCTGTGCCTTTTGCTTCCTTCCAGGAGACCCTCCACACCTAGATCCTCCAGCTGCGGATGGGCCGATAAACCCCTCCACCGGAAGATAGTGAAGGCTCAGAGGGTTGCTCCTCCCAGGAGAATTGACATATTAAGTCAGGCTCTGCTAGAGGGGAAGGCTTAAATAGGGTCCAGAACCTGGACATCAAGGACTTTCAGGATGACAGGGAGAGATGTGGGGGTCAAGGATGCCTTCCCAGGGCTCCGCAGCTACTCCCTGATGGGGAGGGAAGCCTGAGGTGGAGGCGGGGGCACTATCCAGGAGGGGAGGCAGATAACGAGGCACATGGCTGAGGGTTGGGGAGAGAACCCTCTCCACCCGGCACCAAAGGAAGGGCTGTCCCCAGCCAGGTGTGTCCTGCAGAGATCAATGACTTCTCCCCACTTGTTGCTAAATCCCAGAGAACAGGAACTAGGATGTTAAACACTAGTCCACATCTGAACCAACCAACCAACCACCATGACCCACTGCAGAACATCCTCCTTCACCGCCCCCCCCAGACAGACACCAGCATCTCACTGACTTGGGCCCCCTCTTGGAGCTCATTAATCACACACTGCCTGCATGCCTGAGACTGGATGCAGGGACCTCTGGAGGGGTCCCCACTGGAGGTTTCTAGCTCCATCAATCCCAGAGCACTGGAAGAAAGGAGCGAATTCTCTGTCGTAGGTGACTCCTAGGGATACTGGCCAAAGGAAGCTTGTTCCCGGGCTCCAGAGCAGGGCCTGAGCAGGGCGGGGAGCTCCTGATCCCTCCCCCACGCCTCCTTTCAGACCCAGGGCAATTTCCCCAGAAGTGTGCTCATGCTGCGCCCTTCGAGCCTCAGCGCCAATTGACTGGATTTCAATCAGAAATCCATCTCCCTTAAGGACCGCTTTGGATAAAAGCAGAAGGAACCTGCAATCTAGATGCTGATGCCAAGTCATAATGGGGGAGCCGGAGAGAGGCCAGCTGCCCAACTCCGGTCCCCAGCCCGCAGCGAGGATGGGGACCAGGCTTCCGCTGCGGCCGACTCAGCTTCCACCGACCTAGAGAAAGGGGGTAGCTCGATCTCCCTCCATCTCTGCCACCCGCCGAGAGGGGCCGAGCCGCCGAGCCTGCCCGAGGGGTTAATGGGCTGCTAGCCCTTGGCCGGGGTCCGGGAGCCAGCTGTGCGCCCTGGGCGCGCCCCCCGGGCGGTTCCTGAGCGCGAGCGACAAAAGCTCCTATAGGCTGGCTAAAGGGGACCCGACATGCCCTTAAGAGCGGGAGGAGCCGGGGGCTCAGCACTTCTCCCCACCCACCCACCCCAACCTCATCGCAAGCTGCCACTTCTGTCACTCGTTCCTCTCCTGGTCTGTATACTGCAGTCAGGAAAGGGTCACTCCGCGAGAGGGTGGCTGCTCCAGTCCCCTCCCCGCCAAGACCCCGCACCCTGCGGGCGGGGCTGGGACCGCAGGGGCAGGAGGGACCCCGCAGATCGCTGGTTGCTCTGGGGCGAGCAGCCTCCCTGGTAAATAATGCACGCCTCGCGGTCCCGGCTGCAGCAGGTAGTGTATCAAAGTAATATCGCGCCGCGAATTGCAGTGTAATCGCCGTAATTTAGGGCCCCACGGGTGAGCCCGTTTCGGAAAGGCTGCGCGCGCGGACGGGCAAGGTGACTGGAGCGTCTGCGCCGGCTTTGACCTCTGGCTTTCCTCCAAGCTAAGTGAGGCCATAAAAAATTCAGAAGCCCAGGCTGTCTCCCAGCAAATGGGGTGTGGGCAGAGAGATGGTATTGTCTATCTAGACGCAGCGAGACCGATGCGGGGCCGGGAGGAAAGCGCTGTCGCCGTGCGCGCACATCCGGACACGTTGGTCGCCCGCGCGCTGCGCTAGTCCTCTTCCAGGTGGCAGAGAGAAGCCGGGGCGGTGTGTCCGGGGCACCCTGCCAGGAGCCCGGAGATGTTTTCATTAGGACGTGGGCGGCCCCTGCAGCCAGCCGGCTGATCCGTCCCTCCCACGGGCTGCCCAGCAACCGGCTTCCAGACTGTCCTAGGACCCGGCTCGGCCGCGGCCACTCCTCCTCCCCCAGCTAGGAAGTCGTCGGGCATTAATATTCCTGCCCAGGTCCTCCTGAGGGGTCTACTGCCCGCCTCGCGTCCCCGAGGGACGCCCCGCCAGGGAAAGTCACTGTGGGGCGGAAAGATGATAATAGGAAATGTACTTGCAGGCTCCCTTCTAACTTCTTAATGGGAGCCAGCTGGAAGCGCCGAGCCGCGCTGTCCCTCTGCGCTCCGCTTCTGGCGACCTAGAAGGTGATAATCATGAGCTTCTCTCAGGAAAGACAAAGAAATGGAAAAACTTATCAGGCCCTGCAGCCCAGTCACATTGCATTAGCAGAGAGCCTGTGTATGTGGCCCTGCTCCGCTTAGGTGCCAGAGGGGCTGTTTCGTGTCTCTTCAAAAGCCCCCACCCCACGCCTAATTGTCTGGACTCAGGAGTTCTCTTCCCTCCCCACCGCTCTCCAAATCATTTCCATCTCTGGGTGAAGAGATGTGACATACACCAAGCTTTCCTGGGCTGACAATCTGCTGATGCCCCCCCCCCACTTCCACCCCCGCCCCTTTTCTCTCTTTTGCCTGGGCAGTGAGCTTGGGAGCTGGTAGGGCCCTTCCAAACCACAGTTCTCATTAAACAAGCCGTGGTGTACCCTTAGAGCAGAACATTCTACAGCCGGCAAGAATCAACACATTGTACCCCTGAAACTAATCTAACACTGTATTACACTTCAATTAAAATATATAAAAAAAAATGAAGGAGACCTGTGTGTGTGTGTGTGTGTAAAGATGTCCATATTGTTAAACAGAAAAAAAGCAAGTTGCAGAATAGCATGTAGAGAACGATCTCATTTGCGTTACATTTTAAATAAAGGCTATATATACTCACATGCTTGCATATGCATAGAAATGTCTGAGAAGATAAAAAAGACTGTTAACAGTGGTTGTCCCATGGGATGAGGAGAAAGGGACTTTAACCTCTTACTTTTAAATTTTTGTACTGTTCAATTTTTTTCAACAAACAATTGCATTGCTTTCATAATTTAAACATAAATCTTGCTAAAAAAAAAAAAAAAGAAAGAAAGAAAGAAAGAATCCCTTCCCACCCCTATCCCTTCACATTTGAAACTGGGCCCAGAGAGGGAAAGGGACGATCCCAGGTTGTGCTGCGCTCAGTCCCTGTCCGCTCCTGTTCCCACACCAGGCTCCTTCCCAGGCCCGGGGCCCTGCCAGTCAGGCTCAATGGGCCTACGAGGGAGTCAGGGATTCCTTTCCCAGAGCAGGAAGGGCCTCTGACAGGAGTGTGACCTGATTGGAGGGAGCAGCCAGATAAAGGCAGGGGGAACCAAAGACAAGAGTTGGAGACAGATTTGGACACCTAGCCAGGGTGGTGACAGATTTGGACACTTGCCCATGGCCTTGCTTTCATCCAACCCCCATAGACCCGGTCTTCTGACCCAGCTGGCTTCTCCTGGTCCGCCTTAACAAGGATGGGAACTGAAGGGTCAGCCTAGGGTGTACAACCATCTTGACTTGTCCAGAACTGAGAGGGTTCTCAGAATGTCGGCCTTTCAGTGTTAAAATTGAGCCCATCCTAGGCAAACTGGGACATGGACACCCTTGTGCAGCAACCCAGGAGAGTTTGGCAAGGACACCCCTTGACAACCCAAAGGTGAAGAGTCTAGGTTATCTGCAGGCAAGGACAGCCAACACCTGCTCTGGCTTTTCTGAAAAGTACAAAGCTGTAAGCGTGAATTTACGTCTTGTCAGTCGTGATTTCCCCTCAGTTCAAGCGCACACATGCACACATAACCCCTCCTTACCTCCAGAGGCACATCAGCCAGGGTCCAGCTACACCACCCAGAGCCCCCATGTGTCTCTGAGCAACATAATCCTCAAGAAATTCCAGGGCCTTTAATTACACACGGGGTGCATTGCAATTTCTCATCTCTCCCTCCCCACCTCAGGAGACAAAAAAGAAATTTCACACCCTAGCGAGCCCAGCTCGTCTTTTCCTTTTTGATGCCAGCCCGGGGTTAGAAAGCAGGGACAGGCAACACACATCTCCTCTGGGTCCTGACTCCTTTGCTGATTTTGAGATTCAAAGCACGCATCTTGAAGATCATAATCTGATTTTGCCATGGTCGCCTTCCCAGCCGATTAATGGCACCCTGGCTTCTGTGTTGCAGCGCCCAGAGTTCTGCAGAACGCCACCTTCCACACACACCCCGCCCCCTGCCTCAGGCCCTACTTGAGACTGACAAGCCAGAGGAGCAAAGGGTAAGGTTAAGCAAGGGATATCAGAGAGGAAACGGGAGATCCGAGATCAAGTGCTGGTTCTGTCTCTAGCTAGCTATGTGACTTTGGACACATTGCTTCTCCTCTCTGGTCTTCTGTTTCCTCATCCATAAAATAAAGGGGTTGACCTAGGTGGTCTCTAAAGTCCCTATAGGCCTAATAAACCAAACTTCCTCAGCTCAAATCCTGGCTTCCTCCTTTGCAGTGGGTGAACTTGGGCAAGTTACCTAACCTTTCCATGCCTCAGTATCCTCATCTATCTCGTTGGGTTGTAGTAAGGGTTAAGTGTGTTAATATTTGTAAAGTCCCTAAAGCAGTGCCAAGCACATACTAAAGCACTTGTGACAGATATCAGTGCCCCTGCTACATGCCCTCCGCACTCACTCGTCCCATGCGTAGCCCTTGGACTTGCTCCAACTCCAGGACCTGCGTTTCTCCGCCTGACAGCTTTCTTTGATTCCCCCCCACCACTGACCCCCAGACTGCTTGCCCTGAGCTCCAGGCAGGCTCCCTAGGGGAGCCGGCATATAAATACCCCAGCAGCCTTGTCCCTCACTGGGGCAACTCTGAGGCTTATTCCACACGGTTCCCCAGAGGCCCAGCAGGACTGAACGCAGGACCCAGGGTGGGACCTGCTCTTCCACGCACCCTTTACCAGCTTTCCTCCTTCCTCTGCCTCCCTCCCAGTGCTTCCTGAGATCACCCTCCAGATAAGCTACTTGCACACAAATCCTTCCCTCAGTTATTACTCTGCGCTAAGGTACTTTATAGACATTACCTTCACGCATTGCAACAACTCTGTGAAGTGCGTGTGATCCTTCTGTGTTACAGATATGGAAACCGAGGCCCACGAAAGTTAAACGCCCTGCCCCAAATCACATGAGTAAGTAAGTGGCCCAGCTGGGATTTGAACCCAAGTGTGTGTGTCTGACTCCATTGCCTCTGCATTTCCACCTGCCTGCCTCCGAATCCTGCTCCAGGGACAGACACCTCATTCCTTCAGAGCTACGGTGGCTGCTCATTTGCTCCCGGCAGGAAAAGGGGCCCAGGGCCAGGGCCATCTGTGAAATTTCCTTCCTGGCAGCCACTGAGACACCACCCAAGGACTCTTTTTCCAAGCACACGGACACCCACAGAGTCCTTGGGTGACGCAGTCCTGGGCAGAGCCATCAGGTGCTTGGTACCGCAGCCCCAGTTTAAGTGCAAATATGTGGAGACCCTTGGGGGAAAGGAAGTGGCCTCCCAGGGTGCCTGTCCAGAGCGAGCGCCCTGTTTCCTGGCCCCCAGCTGAGCCTCCCTCTTGGCCTCAGAAGTGTGTGCCGGAGGCAAGAGCAATGGGCCGTATGCCCGAAATGGGAAGAACGGAGCTTCACAGCCATCCCCCAGCAGAAGCCCTCATTTCACACTTGGGCTCATTACAGTCCCTGATGTTTTAAGTCAGGTTTTATACTTATCAATAGCTTTTATATGCACATGGTTCCAAATGCAAAAAGACTTCCTCCCTTCTTTGCACTCCACTTTCCCTCCCTGAAGACAACAGCCGCTGTTGCTGATTTACCGTGAATCCTCTTGGAGATATTCTACGGATAGACAGGCACACAAATGTAGGCATTATAGGACATCGTTCTTTTTTCTCCAGAACAATATAGCTTGGAGATCTTTCTATATGAGTACATAAAGAACTACTTCGTCCCCTTTTACAGCTGTCAGTATCCCAGTGTATTTATGTCCCATAATTGATTTAACCAATCCCCAATGGATGGATATGGCCATCCATTTCCGATCCTTAGCTAACACAGACCTTGTACATATGTTATTTTGCACACTTGGGAATACGTAGGAAAATTAGCTCGAGATGGAATTGCTGGGACAAGGGATAAGTGCATTTGTAATTTTGAAAGATGCTGCCAAACTGACCTCCAAATCTGGCGAATCATTTACGCTCCCGCCAGCCATGTGCCCTGCTGAGGGCCAGCTGTGTCAGGCATTCATGTGCATTGCTGACTTTGATCTCACAACAGCCCTGGGAGGGTGGCATTATTATCCTTGCTTGATGAGAAAATTGACAGAGATTCAACTTTGCCTAAGATGACCCAATAAACCTTTTATTGAGCATTTAATTGCATGCCAGGCTCTGTGCTAAGTGCTTTACATTCATTATCGTATTTAACACTCCCAATAACACCATGAGCCACTTCCTTTTACCATCATCATTCACTTTACAGATGAACCAAGTGTTGGGGCTCAGAGAGGTTAAGCTTTCGCAGCATCACACAGCCAGTAAGTGGCAGACCAGATTTGAAATTTCTCAGTGTGGTTCCAGAACCTGTTCCGCAGCCACTCACAGATTCCCTATTTGCTGCCTTACCATGTGCCCTGAACTCCTCTAGGCACTGTGGGGGTACACAAGCAGAGTCCCCTCAAGGCATTAGATGTATATTTGAGGAGCTAGAGGCAGATAGAAGGTCAGGGCTGGAAAACACCATGAAAACGCTTTTCAAAAGGGGATCTCTGCCCTGTGGCAGGAAGGGAGGGGTTGAAAATGTGGTGGTAAAAGGTGGTTTCTGGTTGCCTCGATGCCTGGGGACACTACTGGGATCTAAACTGTCCTGCCCTGCGTGGGAGGATCTCACGAAGAATTGTTCCCCGCAAAATACCCATAGCACCCCTATGAAGAAACTCTGGGACCTTTCATTCAGCAGATGAGGAAATAAAAGGGAGGATTCATTTGGGGGCAGGGACGGGAGTACACCCAATCCAGTTAGAGGCAAAGCCAAGACTAGAAATTGCTCTGCTGATCTCCAGGTTAGAGCTCGGTGCTCTGAATACTCCGTGGAGCTGCCTCCTGCACACACTTGAATAAAGAGAGCCAGACTCAGCAGCTCAGTGTGTGTGGATGCGGGGCTTATTTATTAAGCACTTGCTGCATACACATAATTATTTAAGTTCCACAATAATCTTATCATTTTACATCCCCCAGCTGAAGGGGAGCACCAGGAATTGGAGAACACAGGGATAAGTGAGTGGAGACAGATTTGGGGAGAAGCCTGAAACCCAAGCAGAGGGCATGCCACTGACGACGTGGACAGCAGTGAGCTAACAGGGCTGATTAGAGACTCTTGAACCAAGACATGACATCATCAAATGTGTGTTTTAGCCCACTAACTCTGGTGGCAATGCTTTGCACATGCTGTTCCCCCTGCTCGGAATGCCTTTCCTCCCTTATACACTTAGAGAACTATAGCTGAAAGTTCTCTGTGAAGCATTTTCTGACCCCTAAGAGTCTGTATCCACACCCCTTTGTTAGATGGGGAACCCCCAAAAGCAGTGGCTGGGTCTTATCTTTGCATCCCCAGGCTCTTGTCCAATGTTAGGTACACAGTGAGAGCTCCATAAAGGCTTATGGAATGAATGAATGAATGAATGAAGTGATGAAGACCTGACTGAGATAGTGGCAGCAGGAAGAAAAAGGAAATATGAAGCCAAATTGAAGGAAGATGGACAGGACCTCTTCACTGGTTAGATAGAATAATAACAGCTCACACTTATATAGCACTTACTGTATACCAGACCCCATAAGGGAGGTACTGTTATTATCCCCATTTGACAAAGGAGGTAACTGAGGCTCAGAGAAATTACACAGCCAGTAAGTGCTTGAGGTCACACAACTAGGAAGTGGTGGAACTAAGCTTTGAACCCAGGCGAGTAAAGTCAAAACTATGCATTCTGGGCAACTGGAATCATGATGCCCGGAGACTCCAGCTCTTCTGACCTCTGCTCTGTTGCATTATCCCTGCTTTCCCATCTCCTTCCCATTTACCACCTCGAACCCTCTCACAGGACCCAAGCTTCAGCCCCAACAAAATGTATAGCCTAGACAGAAGGAGCAGTGTCCTCTCCTTTTCTAGAACTGGTGTGCAGAAACGGGGGCTGGGGAGCACGTGGAAGTGGCGGCAGGGATCAGAGCCCCACCCCAGTGGCTTTTGGCCTGCCCCAGTGGGCTCTGGGCGCCTAGCCAGTGCAGGCTGCAGTGCCATCTCTCTGCGGCACCTCCTTCTTCACCCAAGTCACACTCCACACGCTCAGGTTCCTTTGTGGTGGGTGTTTTGATTAATTTTATTCTAATTAATTCAGTAATCTCAAGCTGTTTGCAAAATCTGCACTGAGCACTGCTCCGTGCTGGGTCTGCAGAAGGGGCTGCAGACAAACACACGATTCATTTCTCCATTGGCGCTATATATATCTTACGGCTGGGAGAGGGTAGGCTGGGGAAAGGAGCAGGAACACTGCCTGCCTGCTGGCTTTCAATGTCATCTCCCAAATGCCCTCTGCTTGCTAGGGGCCAGCGTTATGGATGAAGGCTGGTAGGAACAACCCCAAGTCTTTCTTGCAGGCAGGCTTGGTGGCAGGGATGTGAGTCCCACTTCTGGTCTCTTCTTTTTTGTGGATCCTCGGGTGGTTTGCTTAATTAACCTCGCCAACTTCAGCACCTTCACCTGGAAAATGGAGATGAAGCACCTGCCCTGGCCACCACATGGGCTCTCAGCACCAGCTACAGTCTGGGGACGGCTTGGGAAACTGTACAGAAACGAAGTGTTGCTGGCATCATTATAAGAGAGGCAGTAGAACATGATGATTAAGACTCCAACTAGATTTTCTGCCTCAACCTCTAACTATCTGGGTACCTTTGGAGAGGTTATTTCACCTCTCTGTACCTCAGTTTCCACACCTGTAAAATGGGGGAAAAGAGCACCCACCTTATAAGAATTCTTATAAGGATTAAATGAAGATGAGTTTTTACTTTTTTTTTTTTTTTAAAGAAGTTTCCATGCCCAGCATGGAGCCCAACACAGGGCTTGAACTCACAATCCTGAGATCAAGACCTGAGCTGAAATCAAGAGCTGGATGCTTAACTGACAGAACCACCCAGGTGCCCTGAATATGAGTTTTTAGAACAGTGCTTGGCACGGAGTCAAGCACTAAAGAAAATTACTATTATTATGGTTATCTTAGTCATCTTCATCCCTCTAAAATCTTCCCAGTGCAACACAAGTGTCCAGTTAGGCAGGAAGCCTTCTCTGATTAACCATAACAAAACTTGCACCCCGGTCCCAAAGCACCCATCCTTCCCTCATTTCTCTGAATGCACTGAAGTCTTCAGCCATAATCTTTATGTCCTCTTTGGGTGGCCCATTTTTGTTTCCTGCTCAACAGAACACCCCAGATTACAGGACCCATCTTGCCCTAAGTGTATAACTCCCACTGGTGGGATTAAAGTGGCTAGGTCCATGGCTGTTCCAGAAGTTCCATCCCAAAGGGACTTAGAGGCAGCAAGATGATGAGAAGGGAACTCATCTTGAAGCTGAGTTTGCTAAGTATTCACAATGACTTTACTTAAAATCTAAATAAATATAGGAAAGTTTCTTTTTAATTGAGGCAATGTCGATTGTCTATATGAATGATAATTTTCCTTTATATGAAGGGACATTGGAAGGGACACATGGAAATGATGGAGGAGAATCTCTCCCAATACAAATCTGTACTAGTGCCATGAAGAGGAAAAACCAACCAATCAACAATCAAGACGGTAGTGGAATGGGGAAGGAAGTGATGCTTTAGATGGGTAGTCAGGGAAGACCTCTCTGAGAAGGTGTCACGTGAGCCAACCTCTGAGAAATGAGACAAAGCCCTTTGCATTGCCATCAGGGTGATGAGCACTCCAGATAGAGGGCACAGTCATGCAAAGGCCCTGAGATAGGAATGAACTTAGGGTATTTGGAAGACTGAAAGCAGTGGCTGAGGGGGACAGAAGGATAAATCAGAGTCACAAGGCCACCAGGTCCAGACTAAAGGGTCTCATAGGTCATGGTAAGGAGCTGGGTTTCATTCTAAATGCATTGGGAGCCATTGAAAAGTTTTAGGCAAGAAAGTGATCCAATGTCATTTGTTTTTAAAAGTCGCCTTAGGGCTGCCTGGGTGGCTCAGTCGGTTAAGCGGCTGACTTCTGGCTCAGGTCATGATCTCAGGGTCCTGGGATAGAGCCCCAGGTTGGGCTCCCCACTCAGTCTGCTTGTCCCTCTCCCTCTGCCCCTCCTCCTACTTGTGTGTTCTCTCTCAAATAAAAAAAGATCTTTAAAAAAAAGGTCACCTTAACTACCTCTCTAGAATTCATTCATTCATCCTTCTATCCATTCATTAACAAGATTTACCATGCACCTACTGTGTGCCAGTCTGTGCCAGGAACTGGCAGTTCCGCGTTAAGTAGGACATTAGCTTCCCCTCCTAAAGCTCAGCACTGATAAAGAAACAGACATCGAGAGGCCTTAAAGGCAGGGTGGCAAGTGCCATGGTAGAGCTGTGTACAGGATTTGACTGTGGAGGAAAGGGGCCTCAGACTGGGAACAGAAAAACCTATTGGTTAGAGCAGTTATTCTCCAAATTGAGTGGCTTCAGAATACCCTGGAGGGATTGCTAAAAATAGATTGCTGTTGCACACACTTTCCCCACACAGATTCTGATTCATCGAATCTGGAGTGGGGCCTGGAAATTTGCATTTCTAGCTAGTTTCCAGGTGATGCTCATGCTGCTGGTCCAGGGAGTGCACTTTGAGAACCACTGGGTAGGAGCCTCTCAATTTCTGTGAACCAAAAAGACCTAGTTCTGGGAATCCACTTCAGCACTTGTGGCCTTGGACAGTTCCCGGCATCTCCCTTCAGTGTTTCTCTACCACCCAGGCGTGAGACAGCAGGGGAACCTGCTGAGAACAGGTGAGAATGGTGATTTCGCCACCATCTCCCTCCATCAGCTTCCCCTTGAATTCCACTCACAAACCCCCCTCCCCTTCTCCCTCCCTGGGAGGCACATCTTCGAACTCTGTCCTGCAACTGAAGGAGCAATTTCACTCTCAGTCGCTTTCATTGATTCCCTTCAGGATGCAGAAGACCTCAGTCACCACTGAACACAGTTTCCATTCAGACAGCCGACAGCCCTCATCTCCCTCCTTCTCAAAACTGTGCCTAGGGCTGGGGGATTCCAAGTCCTATTAGACTTAATTCATTTCACATCCTAGTGGTCAGACATCTCCTCACCCCATTCCCCTCTTCCTGCCCCCTGCCTTTCTCTGTGCCCTGAGTGTACCCTTCTCTCCCTGTCATTTTTCCCAAGTCCCCTCCCCTCCTCAACCCTCTGCCCATGCCCTTCAACCTAAATTTAGCCAGCTCTCCCATGAAAACCTAAATTACCATGGTTCCTGGTTATCTTGGCCCTAAGTCCCTCAAAGAGATGGGGCTGAGGTTTCCAACATCAACCAGAGCCCAAATTTCAAAATTTACAAGAATTCTCCAATTCGGGGATTTCCCAACTATCCTCCCAGACCAGAAACATCCTTGGATTTTCAGTGGGCAGCTGATCCCATTCCCCTCTCCTCCACCAGATTATAAACTCTCTGAGAACAAGGAGCTCTGCTACTCAACGCTGAGATAATATGCTTCCCACAGTGCCTAGCACCTAGCACCTGCTCATAAATGGCCCCTTTATTATTACCAGTGTCATGATTGTGGTATTAGTGTTATTGTGCCCTCCTTTCTTTGTGCCTTGCCCAATACCTGGCACATAGGGTCTCAAAGCCTCCCAGGTAAACACATAACAGAATGGAGAGTTGTCGTTCTCACCTCGCTGGTCTCGCCTCCTACTGCCTCATTCGCCTGTAACAGCTTCTCCCTCATTTGCCTTTTTTTTTTTTTCCTTAACTGCCGCTGTGTTCCGAGCCGGAGCATTTGAACAATTTTTGTGCAATAACTCCCCACCCCCAACGCCCAGATCTTGGAGGCCTGGGAGATTAGTGTCAGGAGATTTGGTGGGTAATGGGTTCTGGGCAGTAGCAAACGGCCCCCTTTACAGAGATACAATTATGCAGGTTACACTTCCTTGGCTTCAGACACAGCCACGGACCTCAGGGAAACTGGTGTCAGCACGTATGGTGCATGGGGCCACATTATATAGAATATTCTCCACTTGCTATAAAGCTGTTGACAAATATATAAGAAGCAAGATGGTTTACTTTTCCTTCTTTTTTTTTTTTTTTTTTTCCTTTAGCCAAATACTGCAGGCCCTCATGAGTCACAAAAGTTTTGAGATATTACTCAGGAATGTAGCAGGAAAACTCCATATTTCCCCCTGTCAAAGGTTTGGTTTTCTTATTTATTTACTAGCATGGCACTGGGTAAATTGAACCCTGAACAACATTAAAAGGAAATAAACATATCTCTCAGCTGCTCACGGACCTGGCACTCACCAGGGAGCTAGGTTATCAACAAGCCTCCCCAGCCAAGGATGAAGTTGCAGCCTGGAGATGCAGTGGGGGTCTAGGGGTCTACAAAGCAGGGGACCTCCAGCTCCCCACTCCAGGTGTGTCGGAGGTCCCCTCCCACCCACCGGCTTCCAAGCCTCACGACAGACAAACACCTGCACTCAATGTCCACAGCAGCTCGGGGTAGGCATAATGGCTCCCTTTTTATCCCCACCTTTGTAGTCCTTGTGCTTCTTACCAACCCCTACACACACACACACACACACACACACACACCAGCAATGACAAACAAACCAGAACCACAGGAGGAATGTCATCTCAGAGTCATATCTGCATGGTTGAAATCAGAGTGTGAGATGCATGAGAGCATTCTTATGGCCTGTTTACAGTCACTGAGAATCAATACTTACTTTTGGGAAAGAAATACACACCACACACACACACACACACCCATATATATATATAGCTATGGTGGATGGATGGATCCCTCTCACCCTGAAAACCATGACAGATGAGTTTTGTTCGGACCTCTATGCATTTGAAAGGTGCATTTAACCTCACTAAATTAGAATCTGGGCCAGTGGTGGCACCCACCCAGCCCCGGCCTGGGCTCCTCTCTCCTTCAGCTGGGGGGCAGCCAACCAGGGCTTCGTTCAGAATTCAATCTCACCTGAGTGGTGTGACTGCTTCTCTCTCTCTGCTCAGTTTCCATAATGAGAAAAGCTGGGCCCTCTCCTCAGGGGGAAAGCCTGGACCAGAGGGGTTTATAGGGGTGAAGGCAGAGGCCCCACTGCCCTGTGATCTTCAGAGGCCTTGACCCCACCCCAGTTATGACACAAGGTTGATTGGGATCATGGCAAGCAGTCCCACACAGGGTCCAAGAATGCAAAACCCATTCTGACACTCATTCTCTTGCTCAAGAGCCTGCAGCAGCTCCCAGTTACCCAGAGCAACTAAGCTTCTTCTCAGTCGCAAACCATAGGCAGGGATAGAGATCCAAGGCCCAGCGGGGCTCGGCAGGAAGAGTATAGCGATTGATTGGCAGGGTCTGCCATGGATGAAGGCAGGAGATCAGAAGCACCCATGCTGAAGAGCTGTCTTCCCTGGATTCCAGAATGAAGTCCAAATACCTCTGCTGTTCTTTCAAATCCCTCCCCTGTCTGGCCCCTGTCTAGTGTTGTCACTTACTTCGCTCCAACAAGGCCACCCCCCTCACAGCCGGCTTCATGCTGTACCCGACGTGGGCGGCCTCAGTCCAGCTTCTGTGCCTTTACTCCAGCTGGTACCCCCACCCTCCTGCCATCCCTCCATCCTTTGTCTATGAGTTCAATTCCTACTACTTCCTATAGTCCAGTACAGATCCCCCTCTCCCAAACAGCTTTCTTCTCTGCTTCGGTCTGTGCCAGCTCTCAAGGCACCCAAGGACACTACTGCATATTGAAATATCTGTGCCTTTAGCATGTTTCCTATTTCCAAGTGCTCATCTCCCCAGTATGATTGGAACTCTCACCCCACCATTGCCTCCAAATAAGAATCACATCTTAGTTTCTTTTTGTACCCGCCACAACACTTCACACAATTCCAGCCAAGACCCAAACTGGCCACAGCACTTGCTGATTACGAGGCCTTCTACAGGCTTCAGTGAGTGTTTTGAGATCTTTGGGGTCTTAGAAACCAAACCTGTGGGGCCAAAGATGGATTCAGAGGGGTCCACCCTGGACCGGGAGTCCCTTTGACCCATATTCCGTCCTTGACTCACGCGCAACCTGTGGCCTAGGCATGGCTTAACTAAATTTCTGGGCCTTCATGTGCCATCTGCAAAATAGGCAGCCACTTTTTGTCCCCCCTCGCCCTGCCCACCAAGCAAGTGGCATTGTTTCAATTTCCACCCTGCCACCAACAAGCCAGAAACACAGGGCCAGGGACCAGGCCTCCTTGAGCCCCGGGGTCCTCCCCTGTAATATTCTCAAGGGGGAACAGGTGTTCAGAAAGGGTTTGCTCTCTTCTCTTTGGTCCTACTCCCTGAAGCACAGTGGAGGGTAACTGGGAAGGAGGTGAGGAAGGGGGAGTTGGGAGAGATGTGGGGCCCAGCATCTTACCTTTGGTACCACTTCCACTTGCCATATGCCAGTGTTCTCTCTCTCTCTCTTTTTTTTTTTCTGAGAGGGAGAAGGGGGAAGGGGCAAAAGGAGAGAGAGAGAGAGAGAGAGATCATCTTAAGCAGACTCCACACCCAGCGTGGAGCCCTTCGTGGAGCTTGATCTCACAACCCTGAGATCATGACCTGAGCTGAAATCAAGGGTCAGATGCTTAACTGAATGAGCCACCTAGGTGCCCCCAGAGTTCTTATTCCCCCCCACCCCCCACCACTTGAGCTAAGGAAGGGTTTGGGAAGACAGATGTTCTCTATAGAGTCCAGAGGCAGGGGCCAGGGGAGCCCTCAGGCCTCCACTGGCTGAAGGGGGAAGACAACTTGGAGGCCTGGAAGTCAGTCATAGGACAAGTCAAGGGAGGTAGGGAAGGCTGAAGGCCCAGCGGCCTCCCTGAGAAGCAAGGTCAAGTGGAGAAGGGCTGAGAAGACAGACCCCAGTTGGAGGGTCAAAGAAGGATAGAGAGCAGAGGTCCCCCAAGCCAGTAGGGCCCTAGTCCTACTAGTCACTGGCCCCTCCCAATCAGATACACACAGATCCGTCTTGGCCCCACACAAGGACCACAAGATCCCCCCTTCCCCCTATACATAGACCATAGCTGTTCTGCCCACCTTCCCCCAGGTGGTCACCACAAATGGTGATTACAAAAATTATGGGAAAATATCTATGGCACAGTTAAGTGCAGAAAGCAGGACACAGCACAGTATGTGCAATGAGAGTACCATAGTGTAAAAAATGTTGAAAAGCGATAGCCAGCAGATGCTAAGAGAACAGGCTCTGGAGCCAGCCTACCTGGGTTTAACTCCCAGCTCTGTCTCTTCCAAGCTGCATGACCTTGACAAGGTACTTGACCTTTCTGTGCTTCAGTTTCCTCATCTGTAAAATAGAGATGAACAATATGGCACTCCTCCCCCGCAACAGTGAGTTAATCTTCAGAAAGCACTTAGCCCAGTGCTTCATATCACTGTAGAAGCCACCGGGATGGGAGCTCAAAAGGGTGCAGACTTCCATCTCTTTGATTTTCTGCTTTATCCCTGCACCTAGACCACCACTTAGCACATGGGAGACATCAACAAATTATGTATGAATGAAGGAATAAATGTTGGTGGGGAGGGGAGACACACAGATCAATCAGAGGCTGCCACACGCCCACTCTCGGGGGAAGCAAACACACATTCTGTGACTGTGTATACAAGTCTGTCTTTCCACAAACACTGAGCCTTCACTCTCTGCCAGGCAATGTGCTATGGGGTGGCAGGGGTATCGCACAGGGATGAAGGAAGCCAGGGCCCTATGGCAGAGACTGCTAGTTAACTCCTTTCCTTTCTCCCCTTCTTCCCTACTCCTAGAACTTTTGGCAGGTCATAGGGCCAAACAGAATAAAAACTACATTTCCCAGCCTTCCTTGCAGCTACACATACTCAATTCTGACCAATAATATTTAAAGGGAAGTGTCAAATGAGAGCTTCTGGAAGTCTCCTTAATAGACAGGTGGCACTCACTCTTCCCCTTCTTCACTGGAAAGTGAAAATAATGACTGGAATTGGAGCAGCCATGTTAGACTGTGAGGGGACATTGGTCATGAAAGCCATCTGTCGCAGAGCAACAAGATGGTAGGAGCCTGGATCTCGGAGGACAAAATGGAGCAGAGCCATCATATCAGCCCTGGATGCCAGACTTTCAAGAGAGAAAGAACTAAAACCCCTAAATCGTATAAACCAATATTTGGGGGTTTACTATTACCTGCAGCCCATCTCAATCCTAATGATACCTCCCCAATCACTGGAAGCTCACAGTCAACTAGGGGAGGCACACAAGGAAACAGACCAACTCTGCTGAGTGAGGTGGTAAGGGACATGCACAGCGTGCTTACTGTAGGAAGTACATAGAGGATGGGGGACCACAACCCAGCTGTTAGGAGGATGTGGGGGGAAAGGATTTCAAAGAATGCGGAGGAGGTTTCAAGATGGTGGGAAGTGGGGGAATGGGGAGAACTCCGGGAGGGGAGGTGAATTTTGTCCCAAGACACCAAGGAAGCTTTTCCAGAGTGAGTGGAGCCAGACTCTGATGAGAGGGACTATGTCAGGCCAAGGCTGGGAGGAAGGACATCCTGGCTAAGGAACAGCAAGTGCAAAGGCAAAGAGGCCATGACTGAGGGATCGGGATAGTCTGGTGTGGTTTGAGCACAGTGTGCATAGGGATGGGGTAGGAATCATGGAAGATGAGTCGTGAGTGTTTTCAACCCTGGTTGGAGTAAGACTGGAAAGCTCTGTACCAGGTGGCTAGTGTTTCAAATGTGTGATATGTATAAACTTCCTCAACCTCACTACAACCAGTGAGGCAAGCACTCTTAGAATCTACTTTGCAGATGCAGAAACCAGGCACAGGAAGATTTAAACCCCTTGCTCCAGACTGTACAGCAGTGAATGGCAGGGTTCAGGTTGGAGTCTGGGCCGTGGGACTCCTCAGCCCACGTGCTCCCCCAAGACCCTACGCATTCTCTCAGAGCTGTGGCCTTCACAGGGGTTGGTACTCTCAGCCCTTTCCCTCCACCTGCCCTGGCACACCCCTGCCCCATCCACACCTGGCATCCTCTGTGGCTCATATCAGCGCCTGCCCCAAGTAGGGCCATGCCGGGAGATTTTGGTCTTGGTCCTGAAGGGAAAGGGAGAGAAGGGGCTCCAGGGAGGCCCAGCAAAGTCCAGAGCAGCCAGAGAGAAAGGCACATCTGAAAAGGGGGACCCGGATTTATTCAGACAGGGTCCTCCTTTCATTTTAGGGGGGAGATTTCCAAAAGGAAACATCGAGTATGTAATCTCATTTGTACAATAGGGAGGTAATGACCATCTACGTGTTAATGCTTTTCTTACCTGTTCTCATTTATCCCCTCACATCAACTCTATGAAGTTCCTACCCTCACCCTCATTTTACAGATAAGATGAGGCACAGAGATGGTAAGTAACTTGCCTGAGGTTGCCCAGCTCATAAATGATGGGGCCGGTCTGTGTGACCCCCCAAGCCCCCTCGCAGTCGTCTGGCTCTTACGAGTTCTCCGTCAGAGATCTTTGTATCCGTGACAGAATTCCGTTCAGATGCTGCTGCCTCCTCCCTCCCCACCCTCCCCTCCCCCTCCCCCTCCCATCCTGCTACCACAATCTGTAGTCAACATATGCCTTGAAAAGGCGACAAAGCCACAGCCGTCCTCAGAGGTTTTTTTTTTTTTTTAAAGTAGTATTATTATGCAAGAGCTGAAAGAATCATTGCTAGAAACACCCTTTGCCTTACTCAGTCCTGGCACGTTTGGAAAACCTGTCCGAAAACAGGAATCTGGGTGCCTTGGGGCACCAAAGACCTTGGACTGGTCCTCCTCCATCGCCCGCCTCAGGGAAGGGGGCCTCTTAAATCCGCGCTGAGCTGGGGAAGGGCCCCTCCGGAATTGAGGGAGATGCGCCCTTCCCCTCCCCGCTCTGGCCACGGATTTGTAATAAACCTCTGGGCGGGCAGAGGCCCAGAGCAGGGGTGCGGCGTTACGCCAGTGCGGGGCGGGGGGGGGGGGGGGGCGTCGCTCACTCAGAGCGCAGCGCGCCTCGGTCCCCGGCGCTCCGGGCGGCCAGCCAGCACCCCTCACCCACTGGCCTCCGTCCCCCGGTCTCCCGATCCCCCGGCCCCTCGGTGCCCCAAGGCTCTGCCCGGGCTCCCGGCCGGCCTGCTCCAGACCTTGTGGCATTTTAAGCCCCAACTTGAGGCTGACGGCTGGCTGGCTGCTGGGCGGCCCACACGTCTGGAGTTCTTCCCGGGAGAAGCCCCAAGTACAGCCCAGTAAATCAATAAACAAATTAATAAGCAAATACTGCTGTCTGCCGAGTCGAACTGGGACTCCCGGGCGAACAGATTTCAAATCAACAACAGACGGCCACAGGGCATGCCGGGAACCAGGGCACCATTTCTGGGTGGAAATTTCAAAGCCCCCCCCCCCCGGCCCCGCCCCCTGGCTCCCAGGACTAGAAACAAGGTTGGGGGCGCAGCCGGCCAGGAGCAGAGCCGGACAGAGGCTGTTAGGGAGGAAAGCCCCTTTCCATCCTGAGTTCACCTTCATCCTCACTTGCTCCGGTCCGCGGTCTCCCGCCGAGAGGGAGGCTCCCTGCACGGCTGGCGGCAGCTTTGATCTGGGTCCCACGGAGGATGATGTGGGTGACAAAGGAGCCCTGAATCACAGACGGCACCAATTAAGGGAGTTGGCCCTTTATTGCTGACTCTCAGCTCCGCGCCATCGTGGCAGCAGAGGGGCTTCTGCTCACTTCCTCCAGGGGCCTGCGCAGGCAGGAGGAGGGGGGGCCCGGCAGCCAGAGGGAAGCCAGGTGACGGGCGCCTGTGGCAGGGGGCTGACCCCTGTGGATGCCACCCCATCACCCCATTTGCGAGAAAGTGTGCAAGTGCCTGGGGAAGACCATAACTCTGGCTCTGGCAGCAGTCTCCGGGCCAGCTCCCTCCCCAGGCAGCAGAGCCGCGCCCCACCGCAAGTGCGAGGGGCCAGGGTCAGGATGCAAACAGACACGCCTGCACAGCTGAAAATAGACTCCACCGGACCTCCAGAGAACTCCAACCAGGAGGCCTGCGGCGCCCTTTTCTGAAAGGGCCTCCAGAAGGCTCGTGTCTTCTCTTTTGTGCTCACAAATGCCACCCAATCCCGCAAGGCCACTGAAGCTGAATAATAAGGCAGAGAGAGTGTCTGCCTGGGGCGCTGGCCTCTGGGCTGTCTGCCAGGGCTGTCAGGCCACCCAGACTTCAATACCAATAGAGTTAAGGGACAAGAAAACAGCTCTGGTAAAGGCTTGGAAGCTGGGGAGGGAAATGACCTGTCTTGTGAAGTGACAGAGTTCAGTCTGCCCGAGGCCTTCTGACGTGAGGCTGTGCGAGGAGGCTCCTGTGAGCGGGCTCTCCCCCACCGGGTGAGCACTGATGGTGCCCACAGTCAGCAAAACGGGCCTTGTAAGAGCTGCCCTGCCTGCCCTGCCTGGTTGCCTATGGCTCGTGCTGCTAATGAGCCCGGGCCCACCACTTCTTCTGCAGCCATTGGGGACAGGTCTTGTCAAGCTGCTACAGCTCTCAGCAAACACTCTTCAGAAGGGAGGGAAGATGCCAGCCCCAAACACCTCAGGACGCTGGGAGAATTCTGATCACGCAACGCACGTGCTGACAGACCCCCAATGATCTGCCATTGGCTCGCAGAACCACGTCAAGACTCACAAACATGCCAGTATTCCTCTGCTGACTCAGTCATAGGGTGCCCACTCCGTCCCAAGCCCCCCGGTGGTGACAGTGAGCGAGACAGACATGGTTCCTACCCTGCCTGAGCTTGCAGTAAGAAGATGCCTGGCTTCCGGATTCAAAAGGTGGGCTGGGGTGGGCAGGGTACTCTCCAGAGGATGGGTGGGATTTCAACAGGGTTGGGGGGGTGCAGAATGTGTTGCAGAGGGTGGGGTGGAAGCCGGCAAAGGGCAGAGGCCAGGATCAGCCAGTCAGGGAGAAGAGGAGGCCAGCCTGCCCAGAGGGTGAGGGTGTGGGGCAAACATAAACTTGTCCCTCTTCCAGGTCAGGGGGAAGGACAGAGGGCCCAGGCCCAGGGCCTGCCTTCTACCTCCCAGGCCACTTGCCCCGAGGTGCTCCTCATTAATTGGCACGCCCAGGCCCGGACTAGTCCCATACCAATCACCACCTGAGAGGAAGAGAGCAAGGTTTGGAGGAAATGCAAGTGGAAAAAGAGATCAGGCCCAAGAGAGCTTCCTTGCCGGCCCCAGCGAAGCCAACAGAAGCTACGTAGCTGTGGAGCACAGACCCAGGGGCCAAATCCTAGCTCCGCCTCTTCCTAGGTGTATGGCCTTGGATGAGTCATTTCCCCTCTCGGTGCCTCAGTCTCCTCATTTGTAAAATGAAGGTAAAAATAGTACCAATGTTCATAGGTTGTTGTGGGAATTAGATGCGTGCATGTATATGAAGTGCTTAGAGCAGCTTCCAAGGCCTAGTAAGAGCTCTGTAAGCGTGACCCGTTACTCTGAGAGAACAAGACGGCTGGGCCTCCTCCTGACGCAGGTGCGCTGGGCCCACTTCGGCAGTTTGGGCAAAGGGAGAAAAAGAAAGAAGAGAAGAAAGGGGGACAAGTAGGCCTGGAAAAACAGGCTGCTCCAGCCTTTTGGACGAACCATGGGAGACAAGTGGGAACCCATGGGCTCCGATGTGTGTGCCTGTGTGTGTGTATGTGTGTGTGTGAGAGAGATTTTTGTACAGTTGAAGGCACTGATCTTAAGCTTACAGCGTGGTCGGTTTTTACATATGTGTACACTTGTATAATCACTGCGCAGGTCAGGATAATATTTCCATCACCCCAGAATGTTCCTAGAGGGACAATAGCCTTTAACACAGTCTTCATCGAAGCAGGGGGCCCACACCCCAAGGAGGCATGAATCTACTGGGGTGCCACTTCTATTTTATCTCATCCTTTTCAATTTGACTTTGTGTGTGTACTTTATAATGCATGTAATACATTAGCACAGCCATGCATGTTTAGAATTAATAGATAAACTTACATTTGCTGGGGATATGAGCTGAATAGCTCTCCTGCTTGTTGCCTAGGCTCCCTTGGCCCTCCCCCACCCTGCCCTGGGGTTTCAGGTAAGATTTGGCGAATTCGAGGGCTGGCAGGGGGACAGGCCAGTGAGGGAATTTGTTCTCAGGCCTGCCTCCCTGCGGGGCCACCTCAGATGGCTGTGTCCCTCCCTGGACAGCTCCTCACAGGTTGGCTCTCTCCCTCCAAATTTTGACAATCATTCCCTCCCCTCCCCTGTGGACGGAAGGGTGGCCTTTACTCTGCTTACCGCACTGTCCCTCGTGGTTCCTTTGAATATACACTTTCTTGGATTACGCTGACTTGAATATGACATCTCTTTCCTGCTGGGACCCTGGCTGATACACAGGCACATCCTCAAAAACGTTTTCCCCCCAGGGGTATGTGCTCAAAACATTTGGAGATCACAGTTCACTGCGTAGTCTGTTTGCCCAGAATCTGGACCTATCAGGGCAGTCTTCCTCTTCCCAGAACAGAGGTGAAGGTGGCCGTTTCCAGTGTTTGCTGCCCCCTCCCAGCTCAGAAGTAGCAGATGTTCAGTCCGCTTTGGAGATGGAGTGGACCAAACTCTCACTTGTGGCTCACCAAGGGTTCCTTCATCTGGGAGACTTGCCCTGGAAGCACCCTCCGGTTCACCCAGCTGCCTCTCAGTCCCCATTTCTTGTTGGTGAGGGGAGTTTGCTAGTTTGCTTACAAAGGTGTAAGCAGGGTAGGGAAACCCACAACAGGTACTGTAGTAGCTTAGGGCTGGCGAAAGTGGAGAGCCCCGGAGAGAGGAGCAGTGTGGAGGAGTCTGCCTGACATGGGTAACTGTGGGTACAGGGTAACGGGTACAGCCCATGGTAACCTTGCCAGGAGAGAACTGGGGTCATAACCTCCCTGTCTTCCTCCAAACCCAATAGGAAGCCAGAGGTCAGGGGAGCCCTTGGATGTGTCCAGAGACAACAGCTTTTGTGGCCAGACAGCGGGGTGTGGAAAGGTGGGGCTCGGATCTGGAGGGACAAAGGGAAGAATTCCTGCCAGCACCAGAAATGACATCTGTTCCCAAAAGGCTTTGCTGCTACCCTCCCCCTCCCCCCACTGCCCCTGGTCCCCCAGGTGCTCAGCGTGACCACAGACAGCCCAGTTCCGCACAGCTGTCCACATAGGGAGCAGGAGGGACTCTCACCCCAAGCAGAGGTTGGAGGAGTGAGCGGAAAGTTGGAGGAAGAAGTCTGAGCCTTCCTGGCAGGCAGGTGGAGACAGCTAAGCAGTGATCTGGCTAACTCCAGGCCTGAGCCAGCATTCCACATGGATGGACAGAATCTATCTGATTCCTCACAGCCTCAAAGAGAGGAGGTGAGGGAGAGGGGAGGCCACAGATAAAAACACTGCTGCCTCCAGCAAGCCCTTTAGGAAGAGCTCCTGAGCCCTTGTTCACTGCAAACACGCAAAACTGGTTCTTGCTTCCCCTGGAGCCAGGGTTCTGGTGTGTACGGCTGGGAAGGAGAGGGGAGGGAGGAGAAGGGGGGAGGCAGCTGGCGGAGAAGAGGGAAGGGAGTTCTCTCTCCCTCATCCCTGGGAAAGCTCGGACCTCCTCAGACCCTACTCGGCTCAGCTCGCTTCTTTCTGTGTGGCTCCGGGCAGGTTCCTGCATTTCTCTGGGCCACAGTGTCCTCATCTGGAAAGTGGCAATCATAGCACCCTCTTCCCGGGGTTCTTGGAGGAGTAAATGCGATAACACGTGTGCAAGCATATGTTCCTCACCAGAAGAAACGGAGGATGGTGGGCAAGTGCCATTTTATGGAATACCCAAAAGGAATACTCATGTCTAAATATGTCTTGTTGAAATAACAGGACCTTTCCCCAGCCCCATACGGGTTTACTGAGTGTCTTCATGCCCCGCCCCCCACCCCACTTTGTGGGCTGCCCTGGAACCCGGGAGAGGATGGGGGGCCGGCAGCTGGGCTGGACATCAGACATTCACAGACATAAAGCGTGGGAACTCTGGGAATGGGGGGGACACAAGGGGACACAAGTTCGGTGTATGGCAATTCTGGGAAGGGGGAAGTCGGGCCAGAGGGGGCAGGGGGTGTGCCTAAGGAGTGCTAGAGTCAGTATTCCAGGTGAGAGGAGGAGCTTGGGGCAGGAACAGCACCCAGGAGGGAGGCGGAACCGGGAGCTCTGTGTTCTGGGGGAGCTGGTGGGAAGGGCCACACACAGGTCTTGGGGTAGTCCATGCTCTCAAACACCACACCAGTGTCTTTTTTATTTTTTTGGTAAAGATTTATTTATTTATTTGAGAAGGGAAAGTATCTTCAAGCAGACTCCCAGCTGAGCACGGACCCCTACACCAACACTGGGCTCAATCTCACAACCCTGAGGTCACTACCTAAGCCGAAACTAAGAGTCGGACTTTTTTTACAAAATTTTATTTATTTATTTGAGAGAGAGAGAGCATGAGCTGGCGGAGAGGCAGACGGAGAGGGAGAAGCAGACTCCCCACTGAGCAGGGAGCCTGATGCAAGGCTTGATCCCAGGACCCTGGGCAGATGCTTAACCGACTGAGCCACCCAGGTGCCCCACCACACCACGCATCTTGATTACCACAGAGGTAGAGACCCTACCCAGGAGAAGCCCCTCCAAAGCTTCGTCCCTCTTGCTGTCTTTCTGCTACTTCCTCTGAGCAAAGCCCCATCCCTAAATTAGTCCAGCCGTCCACTTTCACTCTCCAGACTGCTGGTGTCTGCCAGAGAAAGTGATTCCTTCTTGTTAGTCCTGGAGTTCCTACAAATTCATTCACTCATTCATTCATTCATTCATTCACTCACACATTTATTCATTCAACAAATATTAATTGAGCATCTACTACTTATGTTCACTATTTTAGGCCCTGGGGGAGACATCAGTGAATGAAATGGAGCCATGTCCTAAGGTAGAGAGACAACAAGTAAAATAAATAAGCAAAATATATAGGAGGTGCTATGGAGGAAAAGGAAGGAGAATAAGGGGACATGGGAGGGAGGTCAATTTAAAGAAATAGCCAGAGAATATCTCATCAGGAAAGTGCCTTCTGAGTAAAGACCTGAAGGGAGTGAGAGAGGAAGACATGTGGGCACTTGGAGGGAGAGTATTCCAAGCAGTGTGAACAGCAGGTACACAGACACTGAGGTGGGAATGTGCCTGGCTTATGTGAGCAAAAGGCCAGTGTAGATGAGGTAGAGTGAGCAAGGGAGAGTTATAGGAGGTGACATCAGAGTTAGTGGGGGGATCCAGTTGTGGAGGGCCTTGGAGGCTGTTGTAAGACCCTCACCCTCGACCAGGCCTTAATGTTTGGTTTTCCTCTTTCAAGCCACACTTGAGTTATTTCAAAATTTCAAATCCCCTGTATCAGTTAGGGTGCTTTTGGCAATTAGGTTGTATCTGAAAACCCAATAGTCAGTGGCTCAGATCATAAGGATATATATTATGTACTGGACAAGTGTCTGAAGGTAGTTAAACTAGTTTAACAGTTCACAGATGTCATCAAGGCCCCAGCTTCTTCCTGTTTTTTCATTCTGGCACCCTCAATGTGACAAGATGGCTGCTGCAGTTCCAAGCCTCACACCTCCTCCCAGCAGCTTCCCAAGTAGAAATGAAAAGCTCCGGCAGAGAAAAATGTATGTGTATAGTGAGAAAACAGGAAGACTTTCTTCTTGCATATGTCTCTTATCATGGAGAAGACAGTTTCCCAGAAGACCCAGCAGACTTTTTGTTTGATTGGCCAGAATGGGGTCACATGTCTAGTCCTCGGCCAATCACTGGCAGAAGGGAATAGATGGTCATAATTGATTTGTACCAATCATGATTCATCTTGGACCTGGGCACATTGACTGGTGGAGAAAATTGGGGTTCTTTTAGCAAGGGAGGAGGAATGCTGTGGGGCAGGTGATGGGTAGTGTCTACCATGCCCATCGCAGGCCCCGCTGCACCCCTTCTGGAGCACAAAGAAAACAAAGGCCTTCAGGTTCCCTCAACAACCCATCTGCCCTCCCACCCCATCTGTGATCCCTCTGCTTGCACCCTGGAGCCCAGCCCTCAGGATTACCACTCCATTGAACTCATCATTGTTCTTCCTAAATCAGCCACTCCGCCTGGCTTTCCTGTCCCAGCAAATGGCAACACCATCCGCTAGTCCAAGACAGAATTACATGCTTGTAATATGCCAACTGGTGCACCAGTGACGTATTACATTAGCATTACGTTACTAGAGAATGTGATGCAAACAGAGCTTCTAAATGTACTTGTGTGGTTTAGCTTGGCCTCTTGCAGTCTTGCCATTTGCTGGGAGAAGAAGTTCCCAGCAAGCTGTTTTCTCGTCAGCCTGAGTCCAAATGAGAGAGACATGGAGCAGATGTGAATCTGAGCAGAATCATCCCAGCTAACCTAAAATCCTATGAGCAAGAAGTAAATGTTTGTTGCTGTAAGTCACCGAGATTTTTTTAAGGATTATTTGTTACACCGCATTATTGCAGCAGTAGCTGACTAATATAATGGACACTTAAGTTGTTTCCAGTTCTTGGCTATTGCAACAAGGCACATGCTTGTAATATGTCACCTCGTGCACCGTGTATCTTCAACTTTTCTGGTTAGCGCTGATTTGTTTTCCAAAATTTTGTACTAATTTACACCCCACCAGCAATGTATCAGAGTTTCCATGGCTCCACGTTCTTGTCAGCACTTGGTTTTGTCAGATGTCTGCTGATCTGATGGGTGTGAAATTGCATTGTCTGTCTCTCACTCATCTTTCCCTTCCTCTGAGCCTCCTTCCCTAACTCCCTAGTCTGAACTAGGTCTGCATTCTCAACACATCCCTAGGTCCTTATGCTTGCCTCCCTCACAGTACTGGCAACACAGCATTATATTTATCTTTTAGTCTATCACCAGACAGAGCCCCTGTCCCCCACCCCAGTATAGAGATCAGCACTTAGTAGGCACTTAGTAAATAATTGTTGAATGAATGTTTGATGAGAAATTTAATCAAGCTCGTCAGCTCCTGAGTGTACAAGTTGAGACAACTGACTCATCACAGGTACAAGTATGTAAAATGTCAGAGACTGATTGCTTTTCATGTGGGTATCTGATTTGGACTTTGAATGCTGCTG
This sequence comes from Neomonachus schauinslandi, assembly GCF_002201575.2. Lineage (NCBI taxonomy): Eukaryota > Metazoa > Chordata > Mammalia > Carnivora > Phocidae > Neomonachus > Neomonachus schauinslandi. The sequence continues at coordinate 112,303,729 of NC_058410.1, forward strand.
GTTTTTATGCTGAAAATGTAATCAGACCAAGGTGGATTTCAGGAGACTAGCAGCAGCTAGAGAAGTGAGTGACAGCTAAACCCAATGTTTTGTGGGTAAATGCGATCTAAAAAAAGCAGGTAATGGTAAATAGCTAGAATTTGCTATTGTTGCACACTATTCTAAACACTTTATACATATATGGAGGCTTACAACAACCCCACGGGGGTAATATCAGAGGAGGAAACTGAGAAAAGCAACTTGCCTGAGGTACACAGCTGGTGAGTGGAGGACCTCGCCTGGTTTGAACTCAGGCAGTCTGGCTTCAGAGCCTGAACTTTTAATCACCAACCTCTGCTGCTGTTCTGGAAATCACACATACCCCCAAGGCAATTGCTTTAGAGATCATGGAACTTGGCACCTCCCAGAGATCCCTTCCTTGAAACACTGAGAACCCCTTTGGATGGCATGGTTGTGTTTAATATATCTAAGGTCATATTCAAAGGTCAGAGTTCTGAGCGATCCTTGAAAATGCATCTCTGCTGCCAGTCAGAGTGATGGAAAGAACACAGATCTGGGAGCCAGGAGACTTGGGTTTTAATCCACTCTTGGCCACAGTCTTAGTTTAGGTTATTTTTGTTACAAGAAGAAAAAAAAAATACTTCAAAATTCCCAAAATGAAATGAAAAGCTGTATTATAAGGGATGGGTGGTCCTGGTGGGAGACCCAAGTGTTGATCCAAGAACTGGTGCATTGATAAAACCATTCTGTGCCTTTCTCTCTGGGTTTAGGAACAGCATCTCATTCCAGGGTCAAATTCTTGGGTGATGAAATCTGATTGGTCCAGCTTCAGTCAGGTGTTTTCCTCAGGTCCAATCAACTGTGGTGAGGAAGGTAAGATCACCTAAACCTCAGGCAAGGGGGATCATTGTGAGCTAGGCGGTTATCTCTGGAAAGTGTCTAATAAAGTTGCAAATTCACTGGAGACCTTAGTGAAGCCATCTTCCCTCCTGGGACTCAGTTTTCTCATTTGTGTCTTGTTTACCATTATATTTGCTATGCCTGGCACATAGTAGATGTTTAACAAATGTTTGTTGAATGAATGAATGGGATCAAGCCATCTCTATATTACCTTCTAATTCTGATAGTCTGTCTTCTAGAACGCTTATATGTGAGCTGTGGGGGTTATGACAGCTGACAATGAGGAAGAAGAGGGAGAGGTGGGTAGGCAGACACTGGTTGGAGGTGTCCAGGGGAGCCAATTTAAGCAGTCCTTTCTCTGGGCATCTTTCCAGTGTCAATCCTCTGTCCTCACCAAGCAGCCTTCTGGACAGAATTTGGTTTCTCTAATGGACTCTGCCCCTGGAGCGTTAGTGCCCTTTATAAGTTAAATTGGCTTCCTGACAATAGCCAGCACGGTGTCCTTTGGTAAACATGGTCTTAAAGAGATGATCCTGGATTTTTTTTTTTTTTAAACCCTGGATTTGACTCCAATGTCTGGAGTCCAGACTCTTCCAGTTATTATATGACCTGAGTGGGTCACTTAACCACTCTGAACATCAAAGTCTTCATCAGCCACAGAGATAGGAGAATATTTGTTCTGCCTCACTCCTATGAGTGAGCTTGAGGGATATTGCATGTAAAATTATCCAAAATAATTGAACTACATTTATGCTGTGCTAAAATGGAGGATTTCGTATAATCCCCATAAGAATTTTAAGAGATACCTACTATTATTTTCCCCATTTTTTATAAATGAGGAAACTGAGGGTCAGAGGTTAAGTAACTTGCCCAAGTTCACACTGTTGATGAGCAACAGAGCCAGATTCAGAGCCATTCTGAACCACTAAGCTCCATGGCCTTTGTCAGTGGCCCAGCTATAAACAGATGCATGACAATGTGGTGGTAATTATTATTACCAGAGCCTAAGCCCCCTTGGTCAAGCTTAACATTGAGTTTCCTGACATGGGACCTAGGAAATCAAAACTTGGACTCCAGAGAAACAGAACTTCAGAGTTTCTTCCCTCAGGAAAAAAAAAAAAAATCTAGAAAATATATGAATTAAGAAATCTCTAGGCTGAAAATGAAAGAAACTCAGCTCAAACTAGCTCCCTCCAAAAAGGAGATTTATTGGCCGCCATCCTGGGAGGTGGTGAGGGTGAGGAACCTGGAAGCTGAGCTCCGAGCATCTGTGAGGCACTTTTTGTCACCGTCTCTCATAGTTACTGCTTTGTGCACGCTGCCTGCCTTCTCTTACACTTCACATGAGCTTCTTCTCCTGGGAGAGAGTACAGCCGCCAGCACTCCCAGGATCACATCTCAACAGCTCCACAACCAGAGCTGAGATGCGATTTCATTTCCCAGCTAGAGATTAAGAATCTCACTGAAGCACTCCATTGGCCCAGTTAGGGTCATGTGTCCTCTCCCCTGAGCCAATCACAACAGCCAGGAGCATGTGATTCTATGATTGGCTGCCCAGCTTGGGTCACATGCCACCCGTGTGAGCAGTGGGAGTGAGGGGCAGTGGAGGTGGCAACACAGATGTGGGCTCTGTGGGGGTAGGGGGAGGGCAGGGCTCTGAAGACAGTGGTCACCGCAGTTTATGTTCTCTCCAGCTGGTGACTCCACACTTGGCTTCCTCCTTCTCAACCCACATGTAGTAATAAAAGTCACCTGGTGGGCTGTTAGTTTCATATTCTTGTGTTTTTCTTCAAAGGTGTTCAGGTGGTCTTCTAGGTAGATGGGGGAGTGGGTCTGTCCTTTTCTGCAAGCCACTTCAGTCATGGATGTACCTCAGCTTCCTTGCCTGCAAAATGGGGCCGATGGAGCATCTGCCCAACTTCCCTTACAGGGGTGTGTGAGGACCACAGAGCTAATGGATGTGAAAATTGCCTTAGAAAGAACAAAGTGCCATATTTACAGACACAGGATGTATTTATTGATTTATTTATGCTGCTTTGTGTTCCAAAAAAGGATTTGAGGTAGTTTACCAAGATGCACACAATACAGAGGGATAAAAATAGATAAAGTGATAGAGCAAAGGGAAACAAGGGTAGAAGAATAAAATAAAGCCAGGGAAAATGCTGGTACATGGAAACTTATGCTCCAAATCCCTGAACAATTTCAGATCTGAGCTTTCTCATGAACAAAAATGTGGGAAGCAGGATCAGTTACAAAAGGTACAGCAGCCATTAAGGTGAAAACATAACAGCATGCTGGGAAAGCTCACACAGCTTATCTTGGCACTAATATCTGATCAAGAGGGTATTACTGATATTAATATATCATGGATATGCATATTCAACACTATTTAGATCTCTGTCCTTTCGTTTTCACGATGTCACTTGACATCTACTTCAGGGTCTCATGTGGATTCATCATTTATGATTTGATTTCATTTAGCTAAAAACCTGATACCAATTAAATAGCAAGCGAAAACATCCCTTTCATCTCTTTTGGTTTTCTTTTTCTGGTAAAATGAGATTGGGTGCATGGAGTGGTACATGAGTTCCCCAGTGAAGTACAGGACAAAAAAGTTCGAGCATCTTGGCTTCACTGAAACATATAAAAATCACCAAGACATAAAACTGATCCAAGCAGGCCATAAAGACACCACTGCCTTTGCCTCAGAACTTGGGCTATAATCTGCTGTCCTGGAACAAAATGCAAACATAAATCAGCCTCCACTGTATTTTTAACCACCTACGAAATTCTTCATTTCCTGCCTGAAATGCTTCTGACAGTGAACGATTCCACTCTCCCCCACTCCTGCTCTGAGAAGGTGCCCTCGAGGCAGTGGTGGGAAGGGGAGGGCTGGGGTCCAGGTCCAGGTCAGGACAAGCCCAGGATGGAACAAGGGGTAAAAAAATCGACCCAATGGTCTCCATGACAAATAAGCCAGGGCTGTGGCTAGCCCTACACAGTGATTTTGTGCAAAGGTGAAAGGGCAACCCTGTAGGCATAGGAAGCCCCTTGGGGTCCCACCTGGGGTGCCCTCTTCCCCATCTTCACCTAACCTAATCTCATCTATCCTCTGGGACCCATAGCCTCCACAAAGCCCACAGCATTCTCTTTTTTTCTGAGTTCCTAATGCATCAACAGTACGTACCAGACAGCTGGCGTTTAATTATATGATGTCTGGTGTTCATTTATTTCATGTTGTCAGTCTGTCTCTCTAACTAGATTGAAGATAGCTTGAGGGTAATGATTGGTTCTTATTTTATATGTCTACCTTACAGCCAAGGAGGGCGCCTTATGTCTAGATGCTTCACATATAACAAGGTCATTAAAACAGAATCTTAGGGTGTCTAAGCTGTCTAGTTCACCCTCCTGGTCCCTGTGCCCATTTCACAGATGAGGACATTGAAAACCAAAGAGGAGGCTTTATCTGTCCCAGGTCATGCAGTGAGAACCCAGCCTAGCCAGGAATGAACCCGTTCTCCTGTCTGCCAATGCAGTGCCCTATTTCCCTTAAACACTTAGCTCTAAAACTCACAAATAGTTCAGAACCACAGCCCACTGGAGAACAAAGACAGACAGACAGCCGGCCCACAGTAATCGATCTGCATATGGGCAGTTTCCAGCACAAAGCCAGGCCAAGCCGGCAGTAGGCTCGCCAGACAGCCCCCATGGGAATCAAAGTTGGTTTTTGTATGTACCAGGGGGACAAAAGGACCTCAGTGGGTCACCTGGGGCTTTTCAGCCTCCCCAGCACCATAGGATCACACTGTCTGTGATGCCTGGGCACATGAAACCCATGATTGATGGGTCCTTCCACAGGAAGGACGAGTAGAGAGGTGGAGAGAACATCACAGAGAGACATTTGTGTATGTTGTGTATGTTGGGGGCTGCCTTTTGCTGTGAACCCACTTGATAGCAGGAAACCACCCAAGTATTTGCCCCAAACTCCTAGCAACAGGTATTTTACAACAGTGTCAAAGCTGATCGAAACCAGTATCAAAATAATAACCAAAAAATACAAATGGCAACAGTTGCTAAACAAAACCCTATACTAGAAAGCTGACAGCAGGGGCACCTGGGTGGCTCAGTTGGTTAAGCGACTGCCTTCAGCTCCGGTCATGATCCTGGAGACTCAGGATCGAGTCCCGCATCGGGCTCCCTGCTCGGCGGGGAGCCTGCTTCTCCCTCTGACCCTCCCACCTCTCACGTGTGCTCTCTCTCATTCTCTCTCTCTCAAATAAATAAATAAAATCTTTAAAAAAAAAAAAAAAGAAAGAAAGCTGACAGCAGATGCATCAATCCTGCTGGGTCCCTGCTGGTCATTCACAAAGCACAGCACTGACCACTTCGTGATTCTCACGATGACCCTACAAGCCTGGCCTCATGAGCTCGTTTCGTTTTGCAGGCATGGGAAATTATAGTTCAGAAAACATAAGTGTCATGTCCCCAGTCACACCACTGCTAAGTGGCAGAGCTGGGGACTGGAGTCCAGGTTGGTCTCCCCCATTCCCCTTACACTACAACCCACCCACATATGCTCTTATTCCAGCCCAATTTCAAGTATTTGTCCCCTTACCAGATCCACGGGACAAGGTCTGGTGTGGAAAATCTGAGGCTCTTCCAAAGAAAGATGACAGCTTGCCCAATATTTCGCAGGGGAATGCTGGGGGGAGACAAGGAACCGAAGCCCACTTAGATCTCCCTGGCTTTTTCTGGGTGCCAAACAAATGCATAAGAAGCCACTTCTAAAAGAACACAGTGTTTTTCCCCTCTCTTCTCACCTCCCCTGGGCCTGTGCCTGTGATAATTGGGAAGTACAAAGTCTGGTTTTTCTGGGATTGGAACCAATGCTGTGAAGAGTGTTCTGACAATAAATGCTGTTGATTGACGGTTGATGGACAATGTTCTTGAGCAAGTTTTTCCTGTGCTGGGTGTTAAGCTGAGAACTGCTCTAAACAACTGCTCAACAGCCTGCTTGCTGTTCAGACAGAATCTACTACACTTTCCCTCTGTGGGCCTCAGTTAGGCCAGGCGAGATGATATCTCAGGTCCTCTCCAGCTCCATTACTCAATGACTCTATCAAGAAGAGAACACAGATCTGAAAACCTTCCCCCCCCCTCACCCCCCAGACCTTGAGTCAGGGTTATCATTCACGCACAGAAACACAAGCTCCAATAGAGAGGTCAGAAATAAGGTGTTTGATTCTGGTATCATACACTTTGACCCAATAATTCCACTTGTGTGAATTTACCTTAAAGATCTATGTACACAAAGATGTTTGCTTTGGCATTTTTTGGAAGTAATGTCCCATAGAATAATGTCTAATACAAGAATGGTATGACTCACTTGGCAGTATATACAGCTATCTTTTCAAAGGATGATTTGAAAGACATGAGAAATTGTCTATGACTGTTTTTTTTTCAAGATTTTATTTATTTATTTATTTGACAGAGAAAGAGAGCATGCACACAAGCAGGGGGAGAGGCAGAGGGAGAAGCAGGCTCCCCACTGAGCAGGGAGCCCAATGCGGGGCTAGATCCCAGGACCCTGGGACCATGACCTGAGCCGAAGGCAGACGCTTAACCGACTGAGCCACCTAAGTGCCCCTATGGCTGGTTTTTAAATTGCAATTCAGTATCCATTAATGGGTCGTGAAATGAACTTAATAGGTCTCCTGCCACCAATTCTTTTTTTAAATGAAACAGACTAGAATAGAAAATATCAGAGTACATCACAGGTGGTAAAGGTGTTTATCAGGAAACTAGTTTCGCTTATATGGATAACTGGGCCAAAATACCCATAGTACTTTGTATCATAGGGTCACAATTAAAACATCTCTAAAGGGGGTGCCTGGGTGGCTAATTCGGTTAAGCATTGGTCTTCGGCTCAGGTCATGATCTCAGGGTCCTGGGATTGAGGCCTACGTTGGGCTCCTTGCTCAGCTGGAAGCCTGCTTCTCCCCCTGCTCGTGCTCTCTCTCTGTCAAATAAATAAATAAAATCTTAAAAACGAAACAAAACAAAAAAACCTCTAAGGACATAGGTCTACAGTGTACTGTACAATAGGATTACAAGAGTGTAGAATACTATATCTGAGACCAAGCCTAGAAGGGAATACACAGGAACAAAGATAGGAACTGTGTTAAGAGTGGTAGGAGAACGAGTGTTACTTTTCATTTATAAGTTTTCTGTGATGTTTGTAGGCAGGTTTTTTGTTCTTTGTTGTTTTTTTTAAAGCAATGTCTACACCCAAGATGGGACTTGAACTCACAATTCCAAGATCAAGAGTCACATGCTCCACCTACTGAGCCAACCAGGAGCCCCTGTAGGTGGTTCTTACAATAAAACAATACAAATGAATAAGAACACATGACCAAAAAAAAAGGAATACCCACAGGTCATTATCAAAGCCCACAGAGCCAAGAGGCTCAAGGTGGGGCTTCCTGGGGAAACAATGCTTCAGGATGGGCCTTAAATATTGGACAGAATTTGAACGGGGCATAGGGGATGGCCTTAAAATAAGTAGGGTGGTCACTAAATGGATGAAGGGTACAGAAGGATAAGATGGGGTGGAAAACAAATGTCTCCGTGATGTAAAATGGTTTTGAACGAGGAAAGAAAGGAGCAGCCCCAACTCTGGACGGTGGGCCATTGTTCCTCCCTGGCCAATCTAATCCTCCTCTCCCCACCTCGCCAGAGACCTCAAACTAGAGGTTGCCCCTCATAAACATGGCCGCGCCAAGCTGGTCACGCCCCTCAACGAGGTGGTGACCTCCAGTGGCCCCACCTCCCGCCGCCTCTGCGGCCAATGAGAGGGAAGTACGAGGTTGGCGCATGAGTGCTGCCGCCAGTGGGTGCGTCCAATAATGACTGGGGGATCCCGGCAAGTAACATGACCAAAAAGAAGCGGGAGAATCGGGGCGTCGCTCTAGAGGTGAGGGGATAAGTGGGGGGTGGGCCGCGTCGTTAGCTGCCTTCTCCCCGCGGCGGGGTACAGTGGGTCGGCCTGGCGACAGGTTGGAGGAGGGGCTGAGGGGAGGAAGTGAGGGCGACGCGGGTTTGGGAGAGGGACGCGAGGGGCGCGAGAGCGTCCGATGGGGTACCCGAAGGTGAGGGCGGGATGGGGGAAATGGAGTTTGGAGAGCCCGAGGGGGCACCAGAGGTGGGGACAGGGTGAGGGGACCTCCACAAGGGAGGAGCCGTGGAGGTGAAGAGGAAGCCCCGAAGCGGACGGGACGCGGAAATAAGGAGGCCCCGAGGGGAGACGTGTGATTGAAGAGGACGCGAAAGGGGCGGGCCCTCGAGGTTTGGGCACCCCAGAAGGGTAGATACCTGTGGCTGAGGGCCCCCCAAAAGTGAGAGAGCCCATATTATTTAGCATATTACCAAATGGCTTAAACATCCCCTGAGATGGGAAATTTTTCCTCTGGGGCACTGAAGCTCGTAGCCAGAAAATTACTTCGGGAATCTGTGGGAGTTTGTAGAGAATTCTGGAATGATGACGTTCCCAAAGAGCTTAAAAATAATGTACTGCATGTGGAAGGGAAAGAAAATTGAGGCATATTGAGCAACTGCTACGTGGTACTTTATTTGCATTCTCAGTCAGCCCTCCCTACAAGCCCGTGAGAGTTTTAAACCGATGGGGAAACTGAGGTTACAGGCAGAGCCCAGGCTGAAGCAATGGAGGAGCTGAGATGCAGCACAGGTGATTTGCCCTCTACTGCGTCTTCTTTCTTCTGTGTTACAGTTCCCTCGATTACTGTCCCGGTAGTTAACAGAGAGCTACAGGGGGATAGTCTTCGTGAGCTTACTGCCAGTTCAGTAGTTCTCAAACTTCAGAATGTATTAAGCATAATTTGCAGAGCTTGTTAAAAATGGAGAGTTGAACTGTCTCCCACCCCGAGTAATTCAGTAAGACTTCGGATGTACGTTTTCAACGAGTAATCTGCATTTTTTTAAGTAGACTCCATGCCCAACGTGGGGCTTGAACCCACAAACCTGAGATTGAGAGTCCTGTGCTCTACCGACTGAGCCAGAGCCAAGCACCCCCAGGAATCTGAATTTTTTTTTTTAAAGATTTTTTATTTATTTATTAGAGAGCACATGAGAGTGGGGAAGGTCGGGAGGGTCAGAGGGAGAAGCAGACTCCCCGCAGAGCAGGGAGCCGGATGCGGGACTCGATCCCGGGACTCCAGGATCATGACCTGAGCCGAAGGCAGTCGCTTAACCAACTGAGCCACCCAGGCGCCCAGGAATCTGCATTTTTGACCAGCTACACGCACCCATGCTGTTGCAGGAGGTTTTAGTACCACCCCTGAGAAATATTGGCCTACCTGATACAAAAAAAAAAAGGTTGGTGGAAATACGAACCTCCCTCTAAAAGAGAATTTGAGTGGTAGAATGAGGTGGCACTGTGTGGTGGGAAAAGCATAGACTTTATAACCTGATCAGGACAAAATAAGCTGCTGTAACAGAGAAACCCTAAAATTCAGTGGCTTCAGAAAGTTTATTTTTTTCTAATAGGGTAGAGCAGAGATTGACAGATGTTGTCTTTAAATGGCCTGATAGTACATTTCTAGGCTTTGTGGGCCATATGGTCTCTGTTGTAACTACAGTTAATCCTAATTATTCACGGATTCTGTATTTGTGAATTTGCCTTCCTGCTAAAATGTATTTGTAACCCCCAAATCAGTACTTGCAATGCTTTTGCAGTAATTCACAAACAAACCTGTGAAAAATTTGAGTCACCTGAGGCGCAGCTAAGGTCGAACAAAATAACGCTCTGCTATCTTATTTCAGCTTATACTATAAACAGGTGTCCTTTTTGTGGTCTATTTAGTGCCATGTTTTTTGTGTCTGTATGCTTTTTGTTGGTGATTTTATTGCTTAAAATGGCCCTCAGGTGTAGTGCTAAAGTGCTGTCTAGTTTTCCTAAAGTGCAGGAAGGCTGTGTTTGCCTTACAGAGATATATGTTAGATAGGCTTTGTTCGGAGTTGAGTCATAGTCCTGTGCTGTTGGCTGTGAGTTCACTCTTCATGAATCAGTAATATATATTAAATAAGGTCTCTGAACAGAAACACACAAAAAACAAGGTTTTGTATTGATCACTTGATAAAATTGTTATGACCAGAGGCTCATAGGAATCTGACCTGCTTCGGTATTTGCTAATTCATTGTTGGCAGCAACTTTACAGAACATAACTACCATAAATAAGGAGCATCAACTATGCTTAGATAAGCTATCTTAGCACGAAAGCAACCATAGACAATATGTGAATTAATGGGTGTAGCTGTGTTCCAATAAAACTTTATTTACAAAAAAAAAGGCAGTGGACTGTATTTGACCCCTAGGCTGTAGTTTGCCAATTCCTGGTCTTGAGTGGTTCTGCCATATTCCCCTCATATTGTGACGCTGCCATCCCTTAGTGCCTTAATGTCACCTCATGAATGAAACTAAGTCACATCCCATTGACGTGTCCACTGGCAGGGAAAGAGTGAAGGAAGCATAAGCATCACTGTCTTTTTTTTTTTAAAGATTTTATTTATTTATTTAACAGAGAGAGACACAGCGAGAGAGGGAACACAAGGAGGGGAGTGGGAGAGGGAGAAACAGGCTTCCCGCTGAGCAGGGAGCCTGATGCGGGGCTCCATCCCAGGACTCTGGGATCATGACCTGAGCCGAAGGCAGACACTTAACGACTGAGCCACCCAGGCGCCCCAAGCATCCCTGTCTTAAGAGTCGTTGGCCCAGGGGCGCCTGGGTGGCTCAGTTGGTTAAGTATCTGACTCGTGATTTCAGCTCAGGTCGTGATATTGTGGGTTGTGGGATCAGTGGAGAGTCTGCTTGAGATTCTCTCTCTCCCTCTGCCCTCCCCCCACTCACATGCTCGCTTGCATGAGCTCTCTCTCTTTTCAAATAAATCTTAAGAAAAAAAAAGTCATAGGCCCAGAGTGCCCACTTACCGTTGGCAAAGATGCGAGATAAGACTCTAGACCTCACCCAACTGCAAGGGGCTGCTGGGAAATTCGTTCATTGGCTAGGAGGCCACGTGCCCAGCTACAGCTCAATCCCTGTGGAAGAAGGGCCTAGCATGTTTAGTGGACAGCCTGAAGTCTCTACTGCAGATTGCACTTTACCTCAAGTGTGGTGGCTTTTTAAAATTCTTTATTTAAATTCAATTTAGTTAACATATACTGTATTATTAGTGTCAGGGGTAGAATTTAGTGATTCATTGGCTGGATATAACACCCAGTGCTCATTATGTCAAGTGCCCTCCTTAATGCCCATCATCCAGTTACCCCATCCCCCCACCCACCTCCCCTCCAGCAACCCTCAGTTTGTTTCCTATAGTTCAGCATCTCTTACGGTTTGCCTCCCTGTTTTTATCTTATTTTTCCTTCCCTTCCCCTATGTTCATCTATTTCTTAAATTCCACATGAGTGAAATCATAGGGTATTTGTCTTTCTCTGACTGACTTCGCTTAGCATAATATCCTCTAGTTCCATCCACGTCATTGCAAATGCCAAATTTCATTCTTTTGATGGCTGAGTAATATTCCATTGTGTGTGTATATGTACACACACCACATCTCTATGCATTCATCTGTTGGTGGACACCTGGGCTCTTTCCATAGTTTGGCTATTGTGGACATTCCTGCTATAAACATTGGGGTGCAGGTGCCCCTTCGAATCACTATGTTTGTATCCTTTGGGTAAATACCTAGTAATGCAATTGCTGGGTCATAGGGTAGTTCTATTTTTAATTTTTTGAGGAACCTCCATACTGTTTTCCAGAGTGGCTGCACCAGTTTGCATTCCCACCAACAGTGCAAGAGGGCTCCCCTTTCTCTGCATCCTCGCCAGTACCTGTTGTTTCCAGAGTTGTTAATTTTAGTCATTCTGACAGGTGTGAGGTGGTATCTCATTGTGGTTTTGATTTGTAACCTCAAGTGTGGTTTTGAGGATACCGTATGTGTAAAATACCAGCCAGTGGGTCTCCAACCCCTCTTCCTTTGCCCACCTCCACTACAGAGGTTAGAAAAGCTCAAGAGATGCTTTCCCAGACTCAAGTGTGTTTTAAGGAGACCATATGTGTGAAATACGTAGCACACGCCTTGCTCAAGGTGGAGATAAGCAACAAACAGTGCCCTTATTAGTATCCTTTATAGTTCTTTTGCAGTCTTCCATCATGGCTAAGTCCAGCCCCCTTGTTCGGACTTAGTTTCATTTTCTGTAACATGAAGACCTTGAATTTCATCAGGGGTTATAAGTTCATTGACCATGATCCAAATACAGATCACAGAGGTCTTTTGTTTGGCTGACACAGGTTTCTAAAATGTTTTAAATTTGGTGGACAAATGCTCTCCTAGTGCATTTACCAGTCACATTCACCCTTTTTTTAAATCCTATCAATACCAATGTAGATATTTACATTTGTGATCTTGGTCTCTAAGGTTACTTTTTGCTTGGATATTCTAAGATTCGAGATCTATAACTGCACCTTAGAAAAAGCTTGGCATCTGGCTGTCTCCCCACCTGTTCCTCCGTTGCCCCCAACAGATCTGAGTATTGAATGTACACTGATGCTCAGTAGCAGTGGATATTGTCCTCTTATTAAAAGTCATGTGCTCAGAGCCAATGAAGTGGTGATTTAATCAAAATGTTTGTAATCTGACGAGTGCAATAAAACCCCCACAAGTGAGTGATCTCAGCACCTGCAAACAGTCTCCACTTGTTGTAATGAAGCAATTACCAAGCACGCAGCACTCACCCCAAGGGCTGGCTTGGGCCAGCTGTCCCGGGCAGTCACCTCCCAGGACAACCAAGGCACCCCCTAGCAGCCTCCACTCATGTCTCCTCTCAAGGTCTTTTTATTCCAACTCATTTGCCACCCTGTAAGATCTCAGAGTTGGAAAAGACTGGCTACGAGTTTAGCTTCTGAGAGTTAATTCTAACTCTCAGAGAATAATGAGAGAGCATTCAGATGAGAAATCACCAGCTTTGCTGATTTTAATGTGTGGAAGGAGGGAAAGGCTGCATTTCGGTCTTAACTGATAGGATTTTGGCTGATGTAAACCCTGTTTCTGTTTTTGTAACCTCTGATAGTAATGAGCTGTTACTTGGTCATTGTACTTTTCTTTCACAGCTAGACCATTCAGCTTGGTGTTTTCAGATGCTTCAACAGCCAGTGGGTCTTAACAGGTGTGTGGTGTCTTAGCTGACATCTTAAGAGGGATAACTGGGTTAGATCTGGTCCCTAGTACAAAAATCTGTCAGTTTGGAAACTTTATAAGGTACAGAAAGCTGACCTAAGTAAATAGGAATATACCTTCTTCCCCATAACAAATTTGGAGGTAAATGGCCACTGGCATTGGTTCAAAAGCTCAGCTAATTCAAGGCTGGTATTTCTGCATTCTCTTAGCTGTTTCCTCATATTCACAAGATAGCTGCCACAGCTCCAGTCATCATATCCAACTTTAAGTCAGGAAGAAGGATAAAGGGATTACAACACTGTCCCTTTTTTTTTTTTTTTTAGATTTTAGATGAGAGAGAGAGCTCACAGAGGGAGAGGGAGAAGCAGACTGGTTGCTGAGCAGAGAGCCCGATGTGGGGCTCAATTCCAGGACCCTGGAATTATGACCTGAGCTGAAGGCAGACGCTTAACTGACTGAGCCACCCAGGAGCCCCACAACACTGTCCCTTTTATCAGAAAAGCATAAGCTGCCCCAGGAGTCTTCCAGCTGACTTCTGGAACATCTATCTCATTGGCCAGAACTGGATCATGACCATCTCTGGCTGCAATGAGTATGGGAAAGCATCTCTTGAGCTTTTCTAACCTCTGTAGTGAAGGTGGGCAAAGGAAGAGGGGTTAGCAATCAGTGTTGTGTTGGCCAAATAATAGTATCTGCTATAGGGAATAAAGTGAATGGGAGTCATTTAAATTCACCAGAATCATAACCAGAAAAAGAGGTGGTAAATTGAGGGGAGAAAATTACCTAGGCAGGATGAGCACAAGAGGAAAGAACCTTGATGTTGTAATTATTTGTTCAGTATAAGCCACTGCTGTAAGCTCTCTGCATAGGGAGGCAGAAGCACCAAGTTGTTGGTTTGCAAACTGGCCCCCTTCCATAGAGGACAGAGAGAGACCCAAGAAAGAGGCAAGTGACTCCAGAGGCAGGTTTAATAAGCAAGGGAACTTACAGGTGAGGCTTGTCTTGGGCAGTGAGTAAGAGGAATAGACCTCCGCATCCGCCCGCCAAGTCTTCAAAGTTTGTGTAGAGGCCTTAACTGGGTTCAGTCACGTATACTGTCCAGATGGTCTCCATAACACATGGTCTCTCAAGGCTATGTCCTTGGAACAGCTCCCACTCTGGGAACAGTGGGCAGAACATACATTCCAAGGTCAGTGGAGGGATGAGGAGCCTCCGATTGCCCTGGTCCCGGGCTCAGGTTAACCGGTGGTCACGTCCTCTTCGTCACCTCCTCCAACGCAAAGATGAAGAGAGTCACAGTTCTGGAACAGGCTGTGCACAAGGCTGGGGGGCATCTAGCAATTTTCTAAGACAAGGGGCAGAAGCAGCTTAGTGGATCATCAATAAATATTTACTGAATTGGCTTGAGTGGCTGGAGGAAGCACTTGAACCCTCGCCCCTGCCGTCTGGGCCCCGTTGAGTGGTTCACTGGTCAGAGGTTAGGAGGCCACTGTGGGGCAGACAGTTGGACACCACCTTGCGGGGGAGCCACCCGTCCAGGGGCTGGGAGGAGGGCTCATGGCATGCAGACACTGCAAGGGCCGCTGACCATTAAATGAGCCTCACCTGCTGCCACGCGCAAGCGACAGGTTGCCATCGGGCAGGTGATTTCTCTCGGCAGCCTGTGTCTGGCTCCATTCCACTTGACGGGGGTCAGGAGACTAAAACCTCATTACCTAACACGGCTGGATGTCAGCATGTGTGGAGTGGCTGTTTGCCAGCATCTTAATTAATGAATTCATAAGGCATGGGGTGGATGCCAGCTCTTGAATAGTGCTTTGAGCCTTTCAGCGATGAAGAAGCTTTTGCTAATTTATCAAAAAAATTTATATTGGGGGAAAGAGGAGAAAACAAATCCCAAACAACATTCTGGCCCAGGGACAGCTGAAGGCTTCAGGCAAGGACTGACGTGGCTCTCCTTGTAGAGCTGCTCAGCACGCCAGAAGGTCTCACAAGGTCCCAGAGCTTGCATTGCAAGCGTTTCAGCAGGGCCCCTCATGTGCCTGACCTGGGGCGGTGGAGGAGGGGGCTGTGAGTCTCCAGAGAAATGACAAGCCCTTTGGCTCTCTGCTTTTCCTAAAAATTGTTCCTTGATTAAAAACTGGGGAGGTTTACGGTCTTCATCGGCTCAGCCTGGGAAACAAACTTCTGATGATTGGTGGAGACATGGATGGAGGTTTTTGTCTTCTGTCGCCACAGAGCCCTGAGCCTCCTCCACAGGAAAACATCCCTTCAGCAGCGTCAGGGCAATCGGCCCTTTAGGGTTTGAGGCTGGTCACTTGGCACATCAAGGCTCATGACCCTCATGTGACTTGGCTATGTGGCCTGACGGCCTCAGATGGAAAGCCCCAGTGCTCTTGCCACAGACCATCTGGACAGGTGTTCTGGCCTCTTTACCCATAATGTCCTGGAGCCTCCCTGACGTGTGAAAATTTCCAGAAATCCAGTTCCCAGGCTGCTGGGGCTGGAGATAAAACAGCTGAGTTGGCACGTGAAAAGAAAGGCCTTGCTACCCACTGGGGAAAGAAGGGCTTCTCCAGCCTACCTAGCTCACCTTTCTCCTCAAAAGGGTCTGTTTTGTGTGAATTTTGGAGGGTGCTGTGGCAGTTTAGGCACTCTGGGGGAGGGTGCCAGGGATGTTTGAGAAGCCGGAAGTTGAGGGGGGCGGTAATTGCCTTCAACATGAGGACAGGCGCTCTGCTCCCGTCTCACTGTCTCCAAGCAGATTTCCATCGGGTTCTTCCCTCACAGAGAGTATCTGTTACCTGGACAGAGAGCAGGCAAAGCCCTTGTACAGATTATTCAGAGTAGAGAATCTGTTGAAAGCAGATCAGCAAGCTTAGATTGGCTTCGACTGAGATGTGGAATGGCTTTGTTCCACAGAACCCTTCTTTGTCATGACTGTTTTCATGAGGGATTTTGGAGAAAGAGCTTGAAGTGTTGGAAAGAACATAAGCTCTGACGCAGGAAAACCTCAGACTCAGACCCTCAATTCTGCCACTTCCCAATTACATGACCTTGCTTAAAATCTACACTGGGAGTTTGCTCCTCTCTAGAACGGAAACAGTCCCTTCTTTGCAGAGTTGACGCAGACATTGGTAGCCTACACGAAGCTGCCACAATGCGCCTGGCCTGGGGTACGAGGAGTGGTGGTTACTCCAGGAGCTGAGTGGCTTAGGGCCAGTATGTGGGGCGGCAGCTAACAGCACAGACTCGGACTGCCCAGCCCCCCCCCCCATGTACCTGCTGTGACCCCGGACAAATGACTTCATCTCCATGGCCCGAGCTTCCTCATCTGCAAAAGGTGAATACAGGAGCTCCCCCTTATCCATGGTTTTACCTTCCAAGGTTTCAGTTACCCGCAGTCAGCTCAGCCTGGAAGCAGATGATCCCCCTTCTGACATATTGTCAGAGGTGGATGGCAGCCTAACGCTGTGTCACAGTGCCTACGTCCTTCACCTCATATCACCTCATCACGTAGGCATTTTTCACTTCGTATCAGCACAGGAAGGGTGAATACAGTACAGTAAGATATTTTGAGAGACTGCATTCATATAACTTTTATATATGGCCTTTTGTCGTAATTGTTTTATTATTAGCTATTGTTAATCTCCTACTGTATCTAATACATAAATTAAACTATCATAGGTATGTGTGTATAGAAAAAAACATTATATACAGTTCAGTACTGTCTGTGGTTTCAGACATCCACTGGGGTCTTGGAGCGTGTTCCCAGCAGATAGGGGGGACCGCTGACTGATGCTACTCCTACCCCCTCATAGGGTTATTGTGAGCATTCTGTGAGTGAGGTGCTGAGAACAGTGCCTGGCATACAGTGCACACTATAGAAGTGCTGGCTGCTGCTGGTAGTGTGGTTTAGTTTTGCGTGGACTTTTGGCTTCTGGGAGTTGCTTTGACTTGTGCTGTGCCATCTAGCTACCCCCACACCATGCTCTCTATTAGCAAGTACCTGGCCAGGCAGCTGTAGGATATGCCCCATGACCACTGCCTGACTCCTGAGTTAACCTGTTCCAGCAACTTCTGGCAGTCACTGGCCAGAAGCTCTTGAGAGCCAGGCTGGGAAAACCAGAAATAACTTCCTAAACCAGAAAGCAGAGTGGCCTGCGTAACCCAGAGCTCTAAGTCCTGAGGGTGCTTTCTGCACTTTCCCAGAAGAAAGCCTGGCCCTAGACAGTGGCTTGGGTGGGTGGGAGCCACCTCCCAGGCTGTCAAGATGCTCACGGGAGCACCATTCAGCCACCCTCAGTAGGAGCACCTGCAGCAGGGAGTGTGGCTCGTGCCTGTCAGCAGGATATGAGCTGTGCACGAGGGCCTGGCAGCTGCCAAACCCCCATGGGGCCTGACCTGACCAGTGTGCTGGGCAGTTATCCGTGCGTGAGCTGGCACTCGGGTTCACCATCGCCAAAGAGGCCTCACTCGGGGTTTCGATTCCAGGAGGCTCCACACTCCTAAAAAGATGCCTCACGGGGATTTCAGACGAATTTTACAGTTTCTCTTAACACAGTGGTTTTATGGCGTTATGGGACCCCAGGGAGACTTCCCTAAAGCTCTGAGAATAAGGTGTTATTCCCCAAGTCAGCTGGCAGAGGGGATTTTGCTTAGCTAGCTCAGGGCTCCTGACCGGCAGGTACAGCACGTGAAGCACGCGGCACTCGGAGCCGCATCTGAAGGGCACTTGAGGAGGGCTGCAGGAAGTCTCTGCCCCTGGTGACTGGAAATGGAGAAGCCTTCGCTTCCCTTGGCACCTTCCCACAGGATCTGCGGCCCCACTTGGCTGGGGTGGGGCCTCTGCGGACCTGGACTGCCTGCTGCCTGCTGGGCTGACTTCAGAACTTCACATTCTTATGCAGGAAATGCCCCCCCCCCCCCCCCCCCCCCCCCCCCCCCCCCCCCCCCCC